>NW_024545163.1:0-27021 GCF_018167655.1 Microtus oregoni
TACTCAGGGTGCTCAGTGCTCAGTACTCAGGGTGCTCAGTGCTCATTACTCAGGGTGCTCAGTGCTCAGGGTGCTGGGTGCTCAGTGCTCGGGGTGCTGGGTGCTCAGTGCTCAGGTTGCTGGGTGCTCAGTACTCAGGGTGCTGGGTGCTCAGTACTCAGTATGCTGGGTGCTCAGTGCTCGGGGTGCTCAGTACTAAGGGTGCTGTTTGTTCAGTGCTCAGGGTACTGGGTGCTCAGTACTCAGGGTGCTTGGTGCTTAGTACTCAGGGTGCTGGGTGCTCAGTACTCCGGGTGCTGGGTGCTCAGTTCTCAGGGTGCTCGGTGCTCAGGGCTCAGGGTGCTCGGTGCTCAGTACTCAGGGTGCTCATTGCTCAGGGTGCTGGGTGCTCAGTATTCAGGGTACTGGGTGCTCAGAACTCAGGGTGATCAGTGCTCAGTACTCAGGGTGCTCAGTACTCAGGGCGCTCAGTGCTCAGTACTCAGGGTGCTCAGTACTCAGGGCGCTCAGTGCTCAGGGTGGTGTGTGCTCAGTGCTCAGGGTGCTGGGTGCTCAGTCCTCAGGGTGCTGGGTGCTCAGTGCTCAGGGTGCTCGGTGCTCAGTGCTCAGGGTGCTGGGTGCTCAGTACTCAGGGTGCTGGGTGCTCAGTGCTTGGGGTGCTGGGTGCTCAGTACTCAGGGTGCTGGGTGCTCAGTGCTCAGGGTGGTGGGTGCTGAGTGCTCAGGGTGTTCGTTGCTTAGTACTCAGGGTGCTCGGTGCTCAGTACTCAGGGTGCTGGGTGCTCGGTGCTCAGTACGCTGGGTGCTCAGTACTCAGGGTGCTGGCTGCTCAGTACTCAGGGTGCTCGGTGCTCAGTACTCAGGGTGCTGGGTGCTAAGGGCTCGGGGTGCTGGGTGCTCATTACTCAGGGTGCTGGGTGCTCAGTACTCAGGGTGCTCAGTGCTTGGGGTGCTGGGTGCTCAGTACTCAGGGTGCTCAGTGCTTGGGGTGTTGGGTGCTCAGTACTCAGGGTGCTGGGTGCTCAGTGCACAGGGTGCTGGGTGCTCAGTACTCAGGGTGCTGGGTGCTCAGTACTCAGGGTGCTGGTTGCTCAGTTCTCGAGGTGCTGGGTGCTCAGTGCTCGGGGTGCTGGGTGCTCAGTGCTCGGGGTGCAGGGTGCTCAGTGCTCAGGGTTCTGGGTGCTCAGTGCTCGGGGCGCTGGGTGCTCAGTGTTCGGGGTGCTCGGAGCTCAGTACTCAGGGTGCTGGGTGCTCAGTGCTCGGGGTGCTCGGTGTTCAGTACTCAGGGTGCTGGGTGCTCAGTGCTCGGGTGCTCGGTGCTCAGTACGTTGGGTGCTCACTACTCAGGGTGCTTGGTGCTCAGTGCTCAGGGTGCTGGGTGCTCAGTACTCAGGGTGCTGGGTGCTCAGTGCTCAGGGTGCTGGGTGCTCAGTACTCAGGGTGCTGGGTGCGCAGTGCTCGGTGGTACTGGGTGCTCAGTGCTCAGGGTGCTGGGTGCTCTGTGCTCAGGGTGCTGGGTGCTCAGTGCTCAGGGTGCTGGGTGCTCAGTACTCGGGGTGCTGGGTGCTCAGTACTCAGGGTGCTGGGTGCTCAGTACTCAGGGTGCTGGGTGATCAGTACTCGGGTGCTGGGTGCTCAATGCTCAGAATGCTGGGTGCTCAGTCCTCGGGGTGCTGGGTGCTCAGTGCTCAGTACTCAGGGTGCTCAGTGCTCAGTACTCAGGGTGCTCAGTGCTCAAATTGCTGGGTGCTCAGTGCTCGGTGTGCTGGGTGCTCAGTCCTCAGGGTGATGGGTGCTCAGTTCTCCGGGTGCTGTGTGCTCAGTGCTCGGGGTGCTGGGTGCTCAGTACTCAGGGTGCTGTGTGCTCAGTGCTCAGGGTGCTGGGTGCTCAGTGCTCAGGGTGCTCGGTGCTTTGTACTCAGTGTGCTGGGTGCTCAGTACTCAGGGTGCTGGGTGCTCAGTGCTCAGGGTGCTGGGTGCTCAGTGCTCAGGGTGCTGTGTGCTCAGTACTCAGGGTGCTCGGTGCTCAGTGCTCAGGGTGCTGGGTGCACAGTGCTCGGGGTGCTGGGTGCTCAGTACTCAGGGTGCTTGGTGCTCAGTGCTCAGGGTGCTGTGTGCTCAGTGCTCGGGGTGCTGGGTGCTCAGTGCTCAGGGTGCTCGGTGCTCAGTGCTCAGGGTGCTGGGTGCTCAGTGCTCGGGGTGCTGGGTGCTCAGTGCTCAGTACTCAGGGTGCTGGGTCCTCAGTGCTCGGGGTGCTGGGTGCTCAGTGCTCAGTACTCAAGGTGCTGGGTGCTCAGTGCTCAGTGTGCTGGGTGCTCAGTGCTCAGGGTGCTGGGTACTCAGTGCTCAGGGTGCTGGGTACTCAGTGCTCGGGGTGCTGGGTGCTCAGTACTCAGGGTGCTGGTTGCTCAGTACTCAGGGTGCTCAGTGCTCAGTACTCAGGGTGCTCAGTGCTCAGTACTCAGGGTGCTCAGGTGCTCAGGGTGCTGGGTGCTCAGTGCTCGGGATGCTGGGTGCTCAGTGCTCGGGGTGCTGGGTGCTCAGTACTCAGGGTGCTGGGTGCTCAGTACTCAGTATGCTGGGTGCACAGTGCTCGGGGTGCTCAGTACTCAGGATGCTGTGTGTTGAGTGCTCAGGGTACTGGGTGCTCAGTACTCAGGGTGCTTGGTGCTTAGTACTCAGGGTGCTGGGTGCTCAGTACTCCGGGTGCTGGGTGCTCAGTGCTCGGGGTGCTCGGTGCTCAGTGCTCAGGGTGCTGGGTGCTCAGTACTCAGGGTGCTCATTGCTCAGGGTGCTTGGTGCTCAGTACTCAGGGTGCTCAGTGCTCAGTACTCAGGGTGCTCAGTGCTCAGTACTCAGGGTGCTCAGTGCTCAGTACTCAGGGTGCTCAGGGCTCAGGGTGCTGGGTGCTCACTGCTCGGGGTGCTCGGTGCTCAGTGCTCAGGGTGCTGGGTGCTCAGTATTCAGGGTGCTGGGTGCTCAATACTCAGGGTGCTCAGTGCTCAGTACTCAGGGTGCTCAGTGCTCATTACTCAGGGTGCTCAGTGCTCAGGGTGCTGGGTGCTCAGTGCTCGGGGTGCTGGGTGCTCAGTACTCAGGGTTCTTGGTGCTTAGTACTCAGGGTGCTGGGTGCTCAGTACTCCGGGTGCTCAGTGCTCATTACTCAGGGTGCTCAGTGCTCAGGGTGCTGGGTGCTCAGTGCTCAGGGTACTGGGTGCTCAGTACTCAGGGTTCTTGGTGCTTAGTACTCAGGGTGCTGGGTGCTCAGTACTCCGGGTGCTCAGTGCTCATTACTCAGGGTGCTCAGTGCTCAGGGTGCTGGGTGCTCAGTGCTCAGGGTACTGGGTGCTCAGTACTCAGGGTTCTTGGTGCTTAGTACTCAGGGTGCTGGGTGCTCAGTACTCCGGGTGCTGGGTGCTCAGTGCTCGGGGTGCTCGGTGCTCAGTGCTCAGCGTGCTGGGTGCTCAGTACTCAGGGTGCTCATTGCTCAGGGTGCTGGGTGCTCAGTACTCAGGGTGCTGGGTGCTCAGTACTCAGGGTGCTGGGTGCTCAGTACTCAGGGTGCTCAGTGCTCAGTACTCAGGGTGCTCAGTGCTCAGTACTCAGGGTGCTCAGGGCTCAGGGTGCTGGGTGCTCACTGCTCGGGGTGCTGGGTGCTCAGTGCTCAGGGTGCTGTGTGCTCAGTGCTCAGGGTGCTGGGTGCTCTGTGCTCAGGGTGCTGGGTGCTCAGTGCTCAGGGTGCTGGGTGCTCAGTACTCAGGGTGCTGGGTGCGCAGTGCTCGGGGTACTGGGTGCTCAGTGCTCAGGGTGCTGGGTGCTCAGTGCTCAGGGTGCTGGGTGCTCAGTACTCGGGGTGCTGGGTGCTCAGTACTCAGGGTGCTGGGTGCTCAGTACTCAGGGTGCTGGGTGATCAGTACTCGGGTGTAGGGTGCTCAATGCTCAGAGTTCTGGGTGCTCAGTGCTCGGGATGCTGGGTGCTCAGTGCTCAGTACTCAGGGTGCTGGGTGCTTCAGTGCTCGGGGTGCTGGATGCTCAATGCTCAGTACTCAGGGTGCTGGGTGCTCAGTGCTCAGGGTGCTGGGTGCTCAGTGCTCAGGGTGCTGGGTGCTCAGTGCTCAGGGTGCTGGGTACTCAGTGCTCAGGGTGCTGGGTACTCAGTGCTCGGGGTGCTGGGTGCTCAGTACTCAGGGTGCTGGGTGCTCAGTACTCAGGGTGCTCAGTGCTCAGTACTCAGGGTGCTCAGTGCTCAGTACTCAGGGTGCTCAGTGCTCAGATTGCTGGGTGCTCAGTGCTCGGGGGTGCTGGGTGCTCAGTCCTCAGGGTGATGGGTGCTCAGTGCTCAGGGTGCTCGGTGCTCAGTGCTCAGTGTGCTGGGTGCTCAGTTCTCCGGGTGCTGTGTGCTCAGTGCTCGGGGTGCTGGGTGCTCAGTACTCAGGGTGCTGGGTGCTCAGTGCTCATTGTGCTGGGCGCTCAGTGCTCAGGGTGCTCGGTGCTTAGTACTCAGGGTGCTGGGTGCTCAGTACTCAGGGTGCTGGGTGCTCAGTGCTCAGGGTGCTGGGTGCTCAGTGCTCAGGGTGCTGGGTGCTCAGTACTCAGGGTGCTCGGTGCTCAGTGCTCAGGGTGCTGGGTGCACAGTGCTCGGGGTGCTGGGTGCTCAGTACTCAGGGTGCTGGGTGCTCAGTGCTCAGGGTGCTGGGTCTCAGTGCTCGGGGTACTGGGTACTCAGTGCTCAGTACACAGGGTGCTGGGTGCTCAGTGCTCGGGGTGCTAGGTGCTCATTGCTCAGTACTCAGGGTGCTGGGTGCTCAGTGCTCGGGGTGCTGGGTGCTCAGTACTCAGGGTACTCGGTGCTCAGTACTCAGGGTGCTGGGTGATCAGTGCTCAGGGTGCTGGGTGCTCAGTACTCAGTGTGCTGGGTGCTCAGTACTCAGGGTGCTGGGTGCTCAGTACTCAGGGTGCTGGGTGCTCAGTACTCAGGGTGCTGGGTGCTCAGTGCTCAGGGTGCTGGTTCCTCAGTGCTCGGGGTGCTGGGTGCTCAGTGCTCACTGTGCTGGGTGCTCAGTACTCAGGGTGCTGGGTGCTCAGTACTCGGGGTACTGGGTGCTCAGTACTCAGGGAGCTGGGTGCTCAGTACTCAGGGTGCTGGGTGCTCAGTACTCGGGTGCTGGGTGCTCAGTGCTCAGGGTTCTGGGTGCTCAGTGCTCGGGGTGCTGGGTGCTCAGTGCTCAGTACTCAGGGTGCTGGGTGCTCACTGCTCAGGGTGCTGGGTGCTCAGTGCTCAGTACTCAGGGTGCTGGGTGCTCAGTGCTCGGGGTGCTGGGTGCTCAGTGCTCTGTACTCAGGGTGCTGGGTGCTCAGTGCTCCGGGTGCTGGGTGCTCAGTGCTCAGGGTGCTGGGTGCTCAGTGCTCAGGGTGCTGGGTGCTCAGTGCTCAGGGTGCTGGGTGCTCAGTACTCAGGGTGCGGGGTGCGCAGTGCTCGGGTTACTGGGTGCTCAGTGCTCAGGGTGCTGGGTGCTCAGTACTCGGGGTGCTGGGTGCTCAGTACTCCGGGTGCCGGGTGCTCAGTACTCAGGGTGCTGGGTGATCAGTACTCGGGTGCTGGGTGCTCAATGCTCAGAGTGCTGGGTGCTCAGTGCTCAGGGTGCTGGGTGCTCAGTGCTCAGTACTCAGGGTGCTGGGTGCTCAGTGCTCGGGGTGCTGGGTGCTCAGTGCTCAGTACTCAAGGTGCTGGGTGCTCAGTGCTCAGGGTGCTGGGTGCTCAGTGCTCAGGGTGCTGGGTGCTCAGTGCTCAGGGTGCTGGGTGCTCAGTGCTGAGGGTGCTGGGTACTCAGTGCTCGGGGTGCTGGGTGCTCAGTACTCAGGGTGCTGGGTGCTCAGTACTCAGGGTGCTCAGTGCTCAGTACTCAGGGTGCTCAGTGCTCAGTACTCAGGGTGCTCGGTGCTCAGGGTGCTGGGTGCTCAGTGCTCGGGGTGCTGGGTGCTCAGTCCTCAGGGTGCTGGGTGCTCAGTTCTCAGGGTGCTCGGTGCTCAGTGCTCAGGGTGCTGGGTGCTCAGTGCTCAGTACTCAGGGTGCTGGGTGCTCAGTGCTCGGGGTGCTGGGTGCACAGTACTCAGGGTACTCGGTGCTCAGTACTCAGGGTGCTGGGTGATCAGTGCTCAGGGTGCTGGGTGCTCAGTACTCAGTGTGCTCGGTGCTCAGTACTCAGTGTGCTGGGTGCTCAGTACTCAGGATGCTGGGTGCTCAGTTCTCAGGGTGCTCGGTGCTCAGTGCTCAGGGTGCTGGGTCCTCAGTGCTCCGGGTGCTGGGTGCTCAGTGCTCAGGGTGCTGGGTGCTCAGTACTCAGGGTGCTGGGTGCTCAGTGCTCAGGGTGCTCAGTGCTCAGTACTCAGGGTGCTCAGTGCTCAGTACTAAGGGTGCTCAGTGCTCAGGGTGCTGGGTGCTCAGTGCTCGGGGTGCTCGGTGCTCAGTACTCAGGGTGCTGGGTGCTCAGTGCTCAGGGTGCTGGGTGCTCAGTGCTCAGGGTGCTGGGTGCTCAGTACTCAGGGAGCTCGGTGCTCAGTACTCAGGGTGCTCGGTGCTCAGTGTTCGGGGTGCTCGGTGCTCAGTACTCAGGGTGCTGGGTGCTCAGTGCTCCGGGTGCTCGGTGCTCAGTACGTTGGGTACTCACTACTCAGGGTGCTTGGTGCTCAGTGCTCAGGGTGCTGGGTGCTCAGTGCTCAGGGTGCTGGGTGCTCAGTGCTCAGGGTGCTGGGTGCTCAGTACTCAGGGTGCTGGGTGCGCAGTGCTCGGGGTGCTGGGTGCTCAGTACACAGGGTGCTGGGTGCTCAGTGCTCAGGGTGCTTGGTGCTCAGTGCTCAGGGTGCTGGGTGCTCAGTGCTCGGGGTGCTGGGTGCTCAGTGCTCAGGGTGCTGGGTGCTCAGTGCTCAGGGCGCTGGGTGCTCAGTGCTCAGGGTGCTGGGTGCTCAGTGCTCAGGGTGCTTGGTGCTCAGTGCTCAGGGTGCTGGGTGCTCAGTGCTCGGGGTGCTGGGTGCTCAGTGCTCAGGGTGCTGGGTGCTCAGTTCTCAGGGTGCTGGGTGCTCAGTGCTCGGGGTGCTGGGTGCTCAGTGCTCAGTACTCAGGGTGCTGGGTGCTCAGTGCTCAGGGTGCTGGGTGCTCAGTGCTCAGTGTGCTGGGTGCTCAGTGCTCAGGGTGCTGGGTACTCAGTGCTCAGGGTGCTGGGTACTCACTGCTCGGGGTGCTGGGTGCTCAGTACTCAGGGTGCTGGTTGCTCAGTACTCAGGGTGCTCAGTGCTCAGTACTCAGGGTGCTCAGTGCTCAGTACTCAGGGTGCTCAGTGCTCAGGGTGCTGGGTGCTCAGTGCTCGGGGTGCTGGGTGCTCAGTGCTCGGGGTGCTGGGTGCTCAGTACTCAGGGTGCTGGGTGCTCAGTACTCAGTATGCTGGGTGCTCAGTGCTCGGGGTGCTCAGTACTCAGGATGCTGTGTGTTCAGTGCTCAGGGTACTGGGTGCTCAGTACTCAGGGTGCTTGGTGCTTAGTACTCAGGGTGCTGGGTGCTCAGTACTCCGGGTGCTGGGTGCTCAGTGCTCGTGGTGCTCGGTGCTCAGTGCTCAGGGTGCTGGGTGCTCAGTACTCAGGGTGCTCATTGCTCAGGGTGCTTGGTGCTCAGTACTCAGGGTGCTCAGTGCTCAGTACTCAGGGTGCTCAGTGCTCAGTACTCAGGGTACTCAGTGCTCAGTACTCAGGGTGCTCAGGGCTCAGGGTGCTGGGTGCTCACTGCTCGGGGTGCTCGGTGCTCATTGCTCAGTGTGCTGGGTGCTCAGTATTCAGGGTGCTGTGTGCTCAGTGCTCGGGGTGCTCGGTGCTCAGTGCTCAGGGTGCTGGGTGCTCAGTACTCAGGGTGCTCATTGCTCAGGGTACTGGGTGCTCACTGCTCGGGTTGCTGGGTGCTCAGTGCTCAGGGTGCTGTGTGCTCAGTGCTCAGGGTGCTCGGTGCTCAGTGCTCAGGGTGCTGGGAGCTCAGTATTCAGGTTGCTGGGTGCTCAGAACTCAGGGTGCTCAGTGCTCAGTACTCAGGGTGCTCAGTACTCAGGGCGCTCAGTGCTCAGGGTGGTGGGTGCTCAGTGCTCAGGGTGCTGGGTGCTCAGTCCTCAGGGTGCTGGGTGCTCAGTGATCAGGGTGCTCAGTGCTCAGTGCTCAGGGTGCTGGGTGCTCAGTACTCAGGGTGCTGGGTGCTCAGTGCTTGGGGTGCTGGGTGCTCAGTACTCAGGGTGCTGGGAGCTCAGTGCTCAGGGTGCTGGGTGCTCAGTACTCAGGGTGCTCGGTGCTCAGTACTCAGGGTGCTGGGTGCTCAGTGCTCGGGGTGCTGGGTGCTCATTACTCAGGGTGCTGGGTGCTCAGTACTCAGGGTGCTCAGTGCTTGGGGTGCTGGGTGCTCAGTACTCAGGGTGCTCAGTGCTTGGGGTGTTGGGTGCTCAGTACTCAGGGTGCTGGGTGCTCAGTGCTCAGGGTGCTGGCTGCTCAGTACTCAGGGTGCTGGGTGCTCAGTGCTCGGGGTGCTGGGTGCTCAGTGCTCGGGGTGCTGGGTGCTCTGTGCTCGGGGTGCTGGGTGCTCAGTGCTCGGGGTGCTGGGTGCTCAGTGCTCAGGGTTTTGGGTGCTCAGTGCTCGGGGCGCTGGGTGCTCAGTGTTCGGGGTGCTCGGAGCTCAGTACTCAGGGTGCTGGGTGCTCAGTGCTCGGGGTGCTCGGTGTTCAGTACTCAGGGTGCTGGGTGCTCAGTGCTCGGGGTGCTCGGTGCTCAGTACGTTGGGTGCTCACTACTCAGGGTGCTTGGTGCTCAGTGCTCAGGGTGCTGGGTGCTCAGTGCTCAGGGTGCTGGGTGCTCAGTGCTCAGGGTGCTGGGTGCTCAGTACTCAGGGTGCTGGGTGCTCAATACTCAGGGTGCTCAGTGCTCAGTACTCAGGGTGCTCAGTGCTCATTACTCAGGGTGCTCAGTGCTCAGGGTGCTGGGTGCTCAGTGCTCGGGGTGCTGGGTGCTCAGTACTCAGGGTTCTTGGTGCTTAGTACTCAGGGTGCTGGGTGCTCAGTACTCCGGGTGCTCAGTGCTCATTACTCAGGGTGCTCAGTGCTCAGGGTGCTGGGTGCTCAGTGCTCAGGGTACTGGGTGCTCAGTACTCAGGGTTCTTGGTGCTTAGTACTCAGGGTGCTGGGTGCTCAGTACTCCGGGTGCTCAGTGCTCATTACTCAGGGTGCTCAGTGCTCAGGGTGCTGGGTGCTCAGTGCTCAGGGTACTGGGTGCTCAGTACTCAGGGTTCTTGGTGCTTAGTACTCAGGGTGCTGGGTGCTCAGTACTCCGGGTGCTGGGTGCTCAGTGCTCGGGGTGCTCGGTGCTCAGTGCTCAGCGTGCTGGGTGCTCAGTACTCAGGGTGCTCATTGCTCAGGGTGCTGGGTGCTCAGTACTCAGGGTGCTGGGTGCTCAGTACTCAGGGTGCTGGGTGCTCAGTACTCAGGGTGCTCAGTGCTCAGTACTCAGGGTGCTCAGTGCTCAGTACTCAGGGTGCTCAGGGCTCAGGGTGCTGGGTGCTCACTGCTCGGGGTGCTGGGTGCTCAGTGCTCAGGGTGCTGTGTGCTCAGTGCTCAGGGTGCTGGGTGCTCTGTGCTCAGGGTGCTGGGTGCTCAGTGCTCAGGGTGCTGGGTGCTCAGTACTCAGGGTGCTGGGTGCGCAGTGCTCGGGGTACTGGGTGCTCAGTGCTCAGGGTGCTGGGTGCTCAGTGCTCAGGGTGCTGGGTGCTCAGTACTCGGGGTGCTGGGTGCTCAGTACTCAGGGTGCTGGGTGCTCAGTACTCAGGGTGCTGGGTGATCAGTACTCGGGTGTAGGGTGCTCAATGCTCAGAGTTCTGGGTGCTCAGTGCTCGGGATGCTGGGTGCTCAGTGCTCAGTACTCAGGGTGCTGGGTGCTCAGTGCTCGGGGTGCTGGATGCTCAATGCTCAGTACTCAGGGTGCTGGGTGCTCAGTGCTCAGGGTGCTGGGTGCTCAGTGCTCAGGGTGCTGGGTGCTCAGTGCTCAGGGTGCTGGGTACTCAGTGCTCAGGGTGCTGGGTACTCAGTGCTCGGGGTGCTGGGTGCTCAGTACTCAGGGTGCTGGGTGCTCAGTACTCAGGGTGCTCAGTGCTCAGTACTCAGGGTGCTCAGTGCTCAGTACTCAGGGTGCTCAGTGCTCAGATTGCTGGGTGCTCAGTGCTCGGGGTGCTGGGTGCTCAGTCCTCAGGGTGATGGGTGCTCAGTGCTCAGGGTGCTCGGTGCTCAGTGCTCAGTGTGCTGGGTGCTCAGTTCTCCGGGTGCTGTGTGCTCAGTGCTCGGGGTGCTGGGTGCTCAGTACTCAGGGTGCTGGGTGCTCAGTGCTCATTGTGCTGGGCGCTCAGTGCTCAGGGTGCTCGGTGCTTAGTACTCAGGGTGCTGGGTGCTCAGTACTCAGGGTGCTGGGTGCTCAGTGCTCAGGGTGCTGGGTGCTCAGTGCTCAGGGTGCTGGGTGCTCAGTACTCAGGGTGCTCGGTGCTCAGTGCTCAGGGTGCTGGGTGCACAGTGCTCGGGGTGCTGGGTGCTCAGTACTCAGGGTGCTGGGTGCTCAGTGCTCAGGGTGCTGGGTCTCAGTGCTCGGGGTACTGGGTACTCAGTGCTCAGTACACAGGGTGCTGGGTGCTCAGTGCTCGGGGTGCTAGGTGCTCATTGCTCAGTACTCAGGGTGCTGGGTGCTCAGTGCTCGGGGTGCTGGGTGCTCAGTACTCAGGGTACTCGGTGCTCAGTACTCAGGGTGCTGGGTGATCAGTGCTCAGGGTGCTGGGTGCTCAGTACTCAGTGTGCTGGGTGCTCAGTACTCAGGGTGCTGGGTGCTCAGTACTCAGGGTGCTGGGTGCTCAGTACTCAGGGTGCTGGGTGCTCAGTGCTCAGGGTGCTGGTTCCTCAGTGCTCGGGGTGCTGGGTGCTCAGTGCTCACTGTGCTGGGTGCTCAGTACTCAGGGTGCTGGGTGCTCAGTACTCGGGGTACTGGGTGCTCAGTACTCAGGGAGCTGGGTGCTCAGTACTCAGGGTGCTGGGTGCTCAGTACTCGGGTGCTGGGTGCTCAGTGCTCAGGGTTCTGGGTGCTCAGTGCTCGGGGTGCTGGGTGCTCAGTGCTCAGTACTCAGGGTGCTGGGTGCTCACTGCTCAGGGTGCTGGGTGCTCAGTGCTCAGTACTCAGGGTGCTGGGTGCTCAGTGCTCGGGGTGCTGGGTGCTCAGTGCTCTGTACTCAGGGTGCTGGGTGCTCAGTGCTCCGGGTGCTGGGTGCTCAGTGCTCAGGGTGCTGGGTGCTCAGTGCTCAGGGTGCTGGGTGCTCAGTGCTCAGGGTGCTGGGTGCTCAGTACTCAGGGTGCGGGGTGCGCAGTGCTCGGGTTACTGGGTGCTCAGTGCTCAGGGTGCTGGGTGCTCAGTACTCGGGGTGCTGGGTGCTCAGTACTCCGGGTGCCGGGTGCTCAGTACTCAGGGTGCTGGGTGATCAGTACTCGGGTGCTGGGTGCTCAATGCTCAGAGTGCTGGGTGCTCAGTGCTCAGGGTGCTGGGTGCTCAGTGCTCAGTACTCAGGGTGCTGGGTGCTCAGTGCTCGGGGTGCTGGGTGCTCAGTGCTCAGTACTCAAGGTGCTGGGTGCTCAGTGCTCAGGGTGCTGGGTGCTCAGTGCTCAGGGTGCTGGGTGCTCAGTGCTCAGGGTGCTGGGTGCTCAGTGCTGAGGGTGCTGGGTACTCAGTGCTCGGGGTGCTGGGTGCTCAGTACTCAGGGTGCTGGGTGCTCAGTACTCAGGGTGCTCAGTGCTCAGTACTCAGGGTGCTCAGTGCTCAGTACTCAGGGTGCTCGGTGCTCAGGGTGCTGGGTGCTCAGTGCTCGGGGTGCTGGGTGCTCAGTCCTCAGGGTGCTGGGTGCTCAGTTCTCAGGGTGCTCGGTGCTCAGTGCTCAGGGTGCTGGGTGCTCAGTGCTCAGTACTCAGGGTGCTGGGTGCTCAGTGCTCGGGGTGCTGGGTGCACAGTACTCAGGGTACTCGGTGCTCAGTACTCAGGGTGCTGGGTGATCAGTGCTCAGGGTGCTGGGTGCTCAGTACTCAGTGTGCTCGGTGCTCAGTACTCAGTGTGCTGGGTGCTCAGTACTCAGGATGCTGGGTGCTCAGTTCTCAGGGTGCTCGGTGCTCAGTGCTCAGGGTGCTGGGTCCTCAGTGCTCCGGGTGCTGGGTGCTCAGTGCTCAGGGTGCTGGGTGCTCAGTACTCAGGGTGCTGGGTGCTCAGTGCTCAGGGTGCTCAGTGCTCAGTACTCAGGGTGCTCAGTGCTCAGTACTAAGGGTGCTCAGTGCTCAGGGTGCTGGGTGCTCAGTGCTCGGGGTGCTCGGTGCTCAGTACTCAGGGTGCTGGGTGCTCAGTGCTCAGGGTGCTGGGTGCTCAGTGCTCAGGGTGCTGGGTGCTCAGTACTCAGGGAGCACGGTGCTCAGTACTCAGGGTGCTCGGTGCTCAGTGTTCGGGGTGCTCGGTGCTCAGTACTCAGGGTGCTGGGTGCTCAGTGCTCCGGGTGCTCGGTGCTCAGTACGTTGGGTACTCACTACTCAGGGTGCTTGGTGCTCAGTGCTCAGGGTGCTGGGTGCTCAGTGCTCAGGGTGCTGGGTGCTCAGTGCTCAGGGTGCTGGGTGCTCAGTACTCAGGGTGCTGGGTGCGCAGTGCTCGGGGTGCTGGGTGCTCAGTACACAGGGTGCTGGGTGCTCAGTGCTCAGGGTGCTTGGTGCTCAGTGCTCAGGGTGCTGGGTGCTCAGTGCTCGGGGTGCTGGGTGCTCAGTGCTCAGGGTGCTGGGTGCTCAGTGCTCAGGGCGCTGGGTGCTCAGTGCTCAGGGTGCTGGGTGCTCAGTGCTCAGGGTGCTTGGTGCTCAGTGCTCAGGGTGCTGGGTGCTCAGTGCTCGGGGTGCTGGGTGCTCAGTGCTCAGGGTGCTGGGTGCTCAGTTCTCAGGGTGCTGGGTGCTCAGTGCTCGGGGTGCTGGGTGCTCAGTGCTCAGTACTCAGGGTGCTGGGTGCTCAGTGCTCAGGGTGCTGGGTGCTCAGTGCTCAGTGTGCTGGGTGCTCAGTGCTCAGGGTGCTGGGTACTCAGTGCTCAGGGTGCTGGGTACTCACTGCTCGGGGTGCTGGGTGCTCAGTACTCAGGGTGCTGGTTGCTCAGTACTCAGGGTGCTCAGTGCTCAGTACTCAGGGTGCTCAGTGCTCAGTACTCAGGGTGCTCAGTGCTCAGGGTGCTGGGTGCTCAGTGCTCGGGGTGCTGGGTGCTCAGTGCTCGGGGTGCTGGGTGCTCAGTACTCAGGGTGCTGGGTGCTCAGTACTCAGTATGCTGGGTGCTCAGTGCTCGGGGTGCTCAGTACTCAGGATGCTGTGTGTTCAGTGCTCAGGGTACTGGGTGCTCAGTTCTCAGGGTGCTTGGTGCTTAGTACTCAGGGTGCTGGGTGCTCAGTACTCCGGGTGCTGGGTGCTCAGTGCTCGTGGTGCTCGGTGCTCAGTGCTCAGGGTGCTGGGTGCTCAGTACTCAGGGTGCTCATTGCTCAGGGTGCTTGGTGCTCAGTACTCAGGGTGCTCAGTGCTCAGTACTCAGGGTGCTCAGTGCTCAGTACTCAGGGTACTCAGTGCTCAGTACTCAGGGTGCTCAGGGCTCAGGGTGCTGGGTGCTCACTGCTCGGGGTGCTCGGTGCTCATTGCTCAGTGTGCTGGGTGCTCAGTATTCAGGGTGCTGTGTGCTCAGTGCTCGGGGTGCTCGGTGCTCAGTGCTCAGGGTGCTGGGTGCTCAGTACTCAGGGTGCTCATTGCTCAGGGTACTGGGTGCTCACTGCTCGGGTTGCTGGGTGCTCAGTGCTCAGGGTGCTGTGTGCTCAGTGCTCAGGGTGCTCGGTGCTCAGTGCTCAGGGTGCTGGGAGCTCAGTATTCAGGTTGCTGGGTGCTCAGAACTCAGGGTGCTCAGTGCTCAGTACTCAGGGTGCTCAGTACTCAGGGCGCTCAGTGCTCAGGGTGGTGGGTGCTCAGTGCTCAGGGTGCTGGGTGCTCAGTCCTCAGGGTGCTGGGTGCTCAGTGATCAGGGTGCTCAGTGCTCAGTGCTCAGGGTGCTGGGTGCTCAGTACTCAGGGTGCTGGGTGCTCAGTGCTTGGGGTGCTGGGTGCTCAGTACTCAGGGTGCTGGGAGCTCAGTGCTCAGGGTGCTGGGTGCTCAGTACTCAGGGTGCTCGGTGCTCAGTACTCAGGGTGCTGGGTGCTCAGTGCTCGGGGTGCTGGGTGCTCATTACTCAGGGTGCTGGGTGCTCAGTACTCAGGGTGCTCAGTGCTTGGGGTGCTGGGTGCTCAGTACTCAGGGTGCTCAGTGCTTGGGGTGTTGGGTGCTCAGTACTCAGGGTGCTGGGTGCTCAGTGCTCAGGGTGCTGGCTGCTCAGTACTCAGGGTGCTGGGTGCTCAGTGCTCGGGGTGCTGGGTGCTCAGTGCTCGGGGTGCTGGGTGCTCTGTGCTCGGGGTGCTGGGTGCTCAGTGCTCGGGGTGCTGGGTGCTCAGTGCTCAGGGTTTTGGGTGCTCAGTGCTCGGGGCGCTGGGTGCTCAGTGTTCGGGGTGCTCGGAGCTCAGTACTCAGGGTGCTGGGTGCTCAGTGCTCGGGGTGCTCGGTGTTCAGTACTCAGGGTGCTGGGTGCTCAGTGCTCGGGGTGCTCGGTGCTCAGTACGTTGGGTGCTCACTACTCAGGGTGCTTGGTGCTCAGTGCTCAGGGTGCTGGGTGCTCAGTGCTCAGGGTGCTGGGTGCTCAGTGCTCAGGGTGCTGGGTGCTCAGTACTCAGGGTGCTGGGTGCACAGTGCTCGGGGTACTGGGTGCTCAGTGCTCAGGGTGCTGGGTGCTCAGTGCTCAGGGTGCTAGGTGCTCAGTTCTCGGGGTGCTGGGTGCTCAGTACTCAGGGTGCTGGGTGCTCAGTACTCAGGGTGCTGGGTGATCAGTACTCGGGTGCTGGGTGCTCAATGCTCAGAGTGCTGGGTGCTCAGTGCTCGGGGTGCTGGGTGCTCAGTGCTCAGTACTCAGTGTGCTGGGTGCTCAGTGCTCGGGGTGCTGGGTGCTCAGTACTCAGTACTCAGGGTGCTGGGTGCTCAGTGCTCAGGGTGCTGGGTGCTCAGTACTCAGGGTGCTGGGTGCTCAGTGCTCAGGGTGCTGGGTACTCAGTGCTCAGGGTGCTGGGTACTCAGTGCTCGGGGTGCTGGGTGCTCAGTTCTCAGGGTGCTGGGTGCTCAGTACTCAGGGTGCTCAGTGCTCAGTACTCAGGGTGCTCAGTGCTCAGTACTCAGGGTGCTCAGTGCTCAGATTGCTGGGTGCTCAGTGCTCGGGGTGCTGGGTGCTCAGTCCTCAGGGTGATGGGTGCTCAGTGCTCAGGGTGCTCGGTGCTCAGTGCTCAGGGTGCTGGGTGCTCAGTTCTCCGGGTGCTGTGTGCTCAGTGCTCGGGGTGCTGGGTGCTCAGTACTCAGGGTGCTGGTTGCTCAGTGCTCAGGGTGCTGGGTGCTCAGTGCTCAGGGTGCTCGGTGCTTAGTACTCAGGGTGCTGGGTGCTCAGTACTCAGGGTGCTGGGTGCTCATTGCTCAGGGTGCTGGTTGCTCAGTGCTCAGGGTTCTGGGTGCTCAGTACTCAGGGTGCTCGGTGCTCAGTGCTCAGGGTGCTGGGTGCACAGTGCTCGGGGCGCTGGGTGCTCAGTACTCAGGGTGCTGGGTGCTCAGTGCTCAGGGTGCTGGTTCTCAGTGCTCGGGGTACTGGGTACTCAGTGCTCAGTACACAGGGTGCTGGGTGCTCAGTGCTCGGGGTGCTGGGTGCTCATTGCTCAGTCCTCAGGGTGCTGGGTGCTCAGTACTCAGGGTACTCGGTGCTCAGTACTCAGGGTGCTGGGTGACCAGTGCTCAGGGTGCTGGGTGCTCAGTACACAGTGTGCTGGGTGCTCAGTACTCAGGGTGCTGGGTGCTCAGTACTCAGGGTGCTGGGTGCTCAGTACTCAGGGTGCTGGGTGCTCAGTGCTCAGGGTGCTGGTTCCTCAGTGCTCGGGGTGCTGGGTGCTCAGTGCTCACTGTGCTGGGTGCTCAGTACTCAGGGTGCTGGGTGCTCAGTACTCGGGGTGCTGGGTGCTCAGTACTCAGGGAGCTGGGTGCTCAGTACTCAGGGTGCTGGGTGCTCAGTACTCGGGTGCTGGGTGCTCAGTGCTCAGGGTGCTGGGTGCTCAGTGCTCGGGGTGCTGGGTGCTCAGTGCTCAGTACTCAGGGTGCTGGGTGCTCAGTGCTCAGGGTGCTGGGTGCTCAGTGCTCAGTACTCAGGGTGCTGGGTGCTCAGTGCTCGGGGTGCTGGGTGCTCAGTGCTCAGGGTGCTCGGTGCTCAGGGTGCTGGGGCTCAGTGCTCGGGGTGCTCGGTGCTCAGTACTCAGTGTGCTGGGTGCTCAGTGCTCAGGGTTCTGGGTGCTCAGTGCTCAGGATGCTGGGTGCTCAGTACTCAGGGAGCTCGGTGCTCAGTACACAGGGTGCTCGGTGCTCAGTACTCAGGGTGCTGGGTGCTCAGTGCTCAGGGTGCTGGGTGCTCAGTGCTCGGTGTGCTCGGTGCTCAGTACGCTGGGTGCTCAGTACTCAGGGTGCTGGGTGCTCAGTACTCAGGGTGATGGGTGCTCAGTACTTTGGGTGCTGGGTGCTTAGTAGTCAGGGTGCTGGGTGCTCAGTGCTCGGAGTGCTGGGTGCTCAGTGCTCGGTGTGCTCGGTGCTCAGTGCTCGAGGTGCTTGGTGCTCAGTAATCAGGGTGCTGGGTGCTCAGTACTCGGGGTGCTGGGTGCTCAGTGCTCAGGGTGCTGGGTGCTCAGTGCTCAGGGTGCTGGGTGCTCAGTGCTCGGGGTGCTGGGTGCTCAGTGCTCAGTACTCAGGGTGCTGGGTGCTCAGTGCTCGGGTTGCTGGGTGCTCAGTGCTCAGTACTCAGGGTGCTGGGTGCTCAGTGCTCAGGGTGCTGGGTGCTCAGTGCTCAGTGTGCTGGGTGCTCAGTGCTCAGGGTGCTGGGTACTCAGTGCTCAGGGTGCTGGGTACTCACTGCTCGGGATGCTGGGTGCTCAGTACTCAGGGTGCTGGTTGCTCAGTACTCAGGGTGCTCAGTGCTCAGTACTCAGGGTGCTCAGTGCTCAGTACTCAGGGTGCTCAGTGCTCAAGCTGCTGGGTGCTCAGTGCTCGGGGTGCTGGGTGCTCAGTGCTCGGGGTGCTGGGTGCTCAGTACTCAGGGTGCTGGGTGCTCAGTACTCAGTATGCTGGGTGCTCAGTGCTCAGGGTGCTCAGTACTCAGGATGCTGTGTGTTCAGGGCTCAGGGTGCTGGGTGCTCACTGCTCGGGGTGCTCGGTGCTCAGTGCTCAGTGTGCTGGGTGCTCAGTATTCTGGGTGCTGTGTGCTCAGTGCTCGGGGTGCTCGGTGCTCAGTGCTCAGGGTGCTGGGTGCTCAGTACTCAGGGTGCTCATTGCTCAGGGTACTGGGTGCTCAGTACTCAGGGTGCTGGGTGCTCAGTACTCAGGGTCCTGGGTGCTCAGTACTCAGGGTCCTGGGTGCTCAGTACTCAGGGTGCTCAGTGCTCAGTACTCAGGGTGCTCAGGGCTCAGAGTGCTGGGTGCTCACTGCTCGGGGTGCTAGGTGCTCAGTGCTCAGGGTGCTGTGTGCTCAGTGCTCAGGGTGCTCGGTGCTCAGTGCTCAGGGTGCTGGGTGCTCAGTATTCAGGGTGCTGGGTGCTCAGAACTCAGGGTGCTCAGTGCTCAGTACTCAGGGTGCTCAGTACTCAGGGCGCTCAGTGCTCAGGGTGGTGGGTGCTCAGTGCTCAGTGTGCTGGGTGCTCAGTACTCAGGGTGATGGGTGCTCAGTACTTAGGGTGCTGGGTGCTTAGTACTCAGGGTGCTGGGTGCTCAGTGCTCGGAGTGCTGGGTGCTCAGTGCTCGGTGTGCTCGGTGCTCAGTGCTCGGGGTGCATGGTGCTCAGTAATCAGGGTGCTGGGTGCTCAGTACTCGTTGTGCTGGATGCTCAGTGCTCAGGGTGCTGTGTGCTCACTACTCAGGGTGCTCGGTGCTCAGTGCTCGGGTGCTGGGTGCTCAGTACTCATGGTGCTCGGTGCTCAGTACTCAGGGTGCTCAGTGCTCAGTACTCAGGGTGCTCAGGCTCAGTGCTCGGGGTGCTGGGTCCTCAGTGCTCTGGGTGCTGGGTGCTCAGTGCTCGGGGTGCTGGGTGCTCAGTGCTCAGGGTGCTGGGTGCTCAGTGCTCAGAGTGCTGGGTGCTCAGTACTCAGGGTGCTGGGTGCTCAGTGCTCAGGGTGTTCAGTGCTCAGTACTCAGCGTGCTGGGTGCTCAGTGCTCATGGTATTCGGTGCTCAGTACTCAGGGTGCACAGTGCTCAGTACTCAGCGTGCTGGGTACTCAGTGCTCAGGGTGCTGGGTGCTCACTACTCAGGGTGCTGGGTGCTTAGTACTCAGGGTGCTCGGTCCTCAGTGCTCAGGGTGCTGGGTGCTCAGTACTCAGGTTGCAGGGTGCTCAGTGCTCAGGGTGCTCAGTGCTCAGTACTCAGGGTGCTCGGTGCTCAGTGCTCAGGGTGCTCAGTGCTCAGTACTCAGGGTGCTCAGTGCACAGTGCTCTGGGTGCTGGGTGCTCAGTGCTCGGGGTGCTGGGGGCTCAGTGCTCAGGGTGCTGGGTGCTCAGTACTCAGGGTGCTCAGTGCTCAGGGTGCTGGGTGCTCAGTGCTCGGGGTGCTGGGTACTCAGTGCTCAGTACACAGGGTGCTGGGTGCTCAGTGCTCGGGGTGCTGGGTGCTCAGTGCTCAGTACTCAGGGTGCTGGGTGCTCAGTGCTCGGGGTGCTGGATGCTCAGTACTCAGGGTGCAGGGTGCTCAGTGCTCAGGGTGCTGGGTGCTCAGTACTCAGGGTGCTGGGTGCTCAGTGCTCAGGGTGCTGGGTGCTCAGTACTCAGGGTGCTGGGTCCTCAGTGCTCAGGGTGCTGGGTGCTCAGTGCTCGGGGTGCTCAGTACTCAGGGTGCTTGGTGCTCAGTGCTCAGGGTGCTGGGTGCTCAGTACTCAGGGGGCTCATTGCTCAGGGTGCTGGGTGCTCAGTCCTCAGGGTGCTGGGTGCTCAGTACTCAGGTTGCTCATTGCTCAGTACTCAGGGTGCTCACTGCTCAGTACTCAGGGTGCTCAGGGCTCAGGGTGCTGGGTGCTCACTGCTCTGGGTGCTGGGTGCTCAGTGCTCAGGGTGCTGGGTGCTCAGTGCTCAGGGTGGACGGTGCTCAGTGCTCAGGGTGCTGGGTGCTCAGTACTCAATGTGCTGGGTGCTCAGTACTCAGGGTGCTCAGTGCTCAGTACTCAGGGTGCTCAGTGCTCAGTACTCAGGGTGCTCAGTGCTCAGGGTGCTGGGTGCTCAGTGCTCGGGGTGCTGGGTGCTCAGTCCTCATTGTGCTGGGTGCTCAGTGCTGGGTGCTCAGTATTCAGGGTGTTCAGTGCTCGGGGTGCTGCGTGCTCAGTACTCAGGGTGCTGGGTGCTCAGTACTCAGGGTGCTGGGTGCTCAGTACGCGGGGTGCTGGGTGCTCAGTGCTCGGGGTGCTGGGTGCTCAGTGCTCAGGGTCCTCGGTGCTCAGTACTCAGGGTGCTCAGTACTCAGCGTGCTTTGGGCTCAGTGCTCAGGGTGCTGGGTGCTCAGTAATCAGGGTGATGGGTGCTCAGTACTCATGGTGCTGTGTGCTCAATACTCGGGGTGCTGGGTGCTCATTACTCAGGGTGCTGGGTGCTCAGTGCTCGGGGTGCTCGCTGCTCAGTACTCTTGGTGCTGGGTGCTCAGTACTCAGGGTGCTGGGTGCTCAGTGCTCGGGGTGCTCGGTGCTCAGTACTCAGGGTGCTGGGTGCTCAGTACTCAGGGTGCTTAGTACTCAGTACTCAGGGTGCTGGGTGCTTAGTGCTTGGGGTGCTGGGTGCTCAGTGCGCGGGTTGCTGGGTGCTCAGTGCTCAGGGTCCTGGGTGCTCAGTACTCAGGGTGCTCAGTACTCAGTACTCAGGGTGCTGGGTGCTCAGTGCTTGGGTTGCTGGGTGCTCAGTGCTAAGGGTGCTCGGTGGTCAGTACTCAGGGTGCTGGGTGCTCAGTACTCAGGGTGCTGGGTGCTCAGTACTCAGGGTGCTGGGTGCTCAGTACTCAGGGTGCTGGGTGCTCAGTACTCAGGGTGCTGGGTGCTCAGTGCTCGGGGTGCTGGGTGCTCAGTGCTCAGGGTCCTGGGTGCTCAGTACTTGGGGTGCTCGGTCCTCAGTGCTCAGGGTGCTGGGTGCTCAGTACTCAGTGTGCTGGGTGCTCAGTGCTCAGGGTGCTCAGTGCTCAGTACACAGGGTGCTCGGTGCTCAGTGCTCAGGGTGCTCAGTGCTCAGTACTCAGGGTACTCAGTGCTCAGTGCTCTGGGTGCTGGGTGCTCAGTGCTCAGGGTGCTGGGTGCTCAGTGCTCGGGGAGCTGGGTGCTCAGTACTCAGGGTGCTCAGTGCTCAGGGTGCTGGGTGCTCAGTGCTCGGGGTGCTGGGTACTCAGTGCTCAGTACACAGGGAGCTGAGTGCTCAGTGCTCGGGGTGCTGGGTGCTCAGTTCTCAGTACTCAGGGTGCTGGGTGCTCAGTGCTCGGGGTGCTGGATGCTCAGTACTCAGGGTGCTGGGTGCTCAGTGCTTGGGTTGCTGGGTGCTCAGTGCTAAGGGTGCTCGGTGGTCAGTACTCAGGGTGCTGGGTGCTCAGTACTCAGGGTGCTGGGTGCTCAGTACTCAGGGTGCTGGGTGCTCAGTACTCAGGGTGCTGGGTGCTCAGTACTCAGGGTGCTGGGTGCTCAGTGCTCGGGGTGCTGGGTGCTCAGTGCTCAGTGTCCTGGGTGCTCAGTACTCAGGGTGCTCAGTACTCAGTACTCAGGGTGCTGGGTGCTCAGTGCTTGGGTTGCTGGGTGCTCAGTGCTAAGGGTGCTCGGTGGTCAGTACTCAGGGTGCTGGGTGCTCAGTACTCAGGGTGCTGGGTGCTCAGTACTCAGGGTGCTGGGTGCTCAGTACTCAGGGTGCTGGGTGCTCAGTACTCAGGGTGCTGGGTGCTCAGTGCTCGGGGTGCTGGGTGCTCAGTGCTCAGGGTCCTGGGTGCTCAGTACTTGGGGTGCTCGGTCCTCAGTGCTCAGGGTGCTGGGTGCTCAGTACTCAGTGTGCTGGGTGCTCAGTGCTCAGGGTGCTCAGTGCTCAGTACACAGGGTGCTCGGTGCTCAGTGCTCAGGGTGCTCAGTGCTCAGTACTCAGGGTACTCAGTGCTCAGTGCTCTGGGTGCTGGGTGCTCAGTGCTCAGGGTGCTGGGTGCTCAGTGCTCGGGGAGCTGGGTGCTCAGTACTCAGGGTGCTCAGTGCTCAGGGTGCTGGGTGCTCAGTGCTCGGGGTGCTGGGTACTCAGTGCTCAGTACACAGGGAGCTGAGTGCTCAGTGCTCGGGGTGCTGGGTGCTCAGTGCTCAGTACTCAGGGTGCTGGGTGCTCAGTGCTCGGGGTGCTGGATGCTCAGTACTCAGGGTGCTGGGTGCTCAGTGCTCAGGGTGCTGGGTGCTCAGTACTCAGGGTGCTGGGTGCTCAGTGCTCAGGGTGCTGGGTGCTCAGTACTCAGGGTGCTGGGTCCTCAGTGCTCAGTGTGCTGGGTGCTCAGTGCTCGGGGTGCTCAGAACTCAGGGTGCTGTGTGTTCAGTGCTCAGGGTACTGGGTGCTCAGTACTCAGGGTGCTCGGTGCTTAGTACTCAGGGTGCTGAGTGCTCAGTGCTCGGGGTGCTCGGTGCTCAGTGCTCAGGGTGCTGGGTGCTCAGTACTCAGGGTGCTCATTGCTTAGGGTGCTGGGTGCTCAGTACTCAGGGTGCTGGGTGCTCAGTACTAAGGGTGCTCAGTGCTCAGTACTCAGGGTGCTCAGTGCTCAGTACTCAGGGTGCTCAGTGCTCAGGGTGCTGGGTGCACAGTGCTCGGGGTGCTGGGTGCTCAGTGCTCAGGGTACTGTGTACTCAGTACTCAGGGTGCTCAGTACTAGGGTGCTGGGTGCTCAATGCTCAGGGTGCTGGGTGCTCAGTGCTCGGGGTGCTGGGTGCTCAGTACTCGGGGTGCTCGGTGCTCAGTACTCAGGTTGCTGGGTGCTCAGTACTCAGGGTGCTGGGTGCTCAGTACTCAAGGTGCTGGGTGCTAAGTACTCAGGGTGCTCGGTGCTCAGTACTCAGGGTGCTGGGTGCTCAGTACTCAGGGTGCTGGGTGCTCAGTGCTCAGGGTGCTGGGTGCTCAGTACTCATGGTGCTGGGTGCTCAGCACTCAGGGTGCTCAGTACTCAGGGTGCTGGGTGCTCAGTGCTTGGGGTGCTGGGTGCTCAGTGCTCAGGGTGATCGGTGCTCAGTACTCAGGATGCTGGGTGCTCAGTACTCAGGGTGCTGGGTGCTCAGTACTCAGGGTGCTGGGTGCTCAGTCCTCAGGGTGCTCAGTGCTCAGGGTGCTGGGTGCTCAGTGCTCGGGGTGCTCGGTGCTCAGAACTCAGGGTGCTGAGTGCGCAGTACTCAGGGTGCTGGGTGCTCAGTACTCAGGGTGTTGGGTGCTCAGTGCTCAGGGTGTTGGGTGCTCAGTGCTCACGGTGCTCAGTGCTCAGTACTCACGGTGCTGGGTGCTCAGTACTCAGGGTGCTGGGTGCTCAGTGCTCGGGGTGCTGGGTGCTCAGTACTCAGGTTGCTGGGTGCTCAGTGCTCGGGGTGCTCGGTGCTCAGTACTCAAGGTGCAGGGTGCTCAGTGCTCACGGTGCTGGGTGCTCAGTCCTCGGCGTGCTCCGTGCTCAGTGCTCAGGGTGCTGGGTGCTCAGTACTCAGGGTGCTTGGTGCTCAGTACTAAGGGTGCTCAGTGCTCAGTACTCAGGGTGCTCAGTGCTCAGTGCTCGGGGTGCTGGGTGCTCAGTACTCAGGGTGCTGGGTGCTCAGTACTCAGGGTGCTGGGTGCTCAGTGCTCAGTACTCAGCGTGCTGTGTGCTCAGTGCTCGGGGTGCTAGGTCCTCAGTGCTCAGGGAGCTGGGTGCTCAGTACTCAGGGTGCTGGGTGCTCAGTGCTCGGGGTGCTGTGTCCTCAGTGCTCAGGGTGCTCAGTGCTCAGTGCTCGGGGTGCTGGGTGCTCAGTGCTCGGGGTGCTGGGTGCTCAGTGCTCAGGGTGCTGGGTGCTCAGTACTCAGTGTGCTCAGTGCTCAGGGTGCTGGGTGCTCAGAACTCAGGGTGCTGGGTGCTCAGTACTCAGGGTGCTGAGTGCTCAGTACTCAGGGTGCTTGGTGCTCAGTACTCAGGGTGCTGGGTGCTCAGTGCTCAGGGTGCTCCGTGCTCAGTACTCATGATGCTGGGTGCTCATTCTCGGGGTGCTGGGTGCTCAGTACTCAGGTTGCTCAGTACTCTTGGTGCTCGGGGCTCAGTACTCATGGTGCTGGGTGCTCAGTACTCAGGGTGCTCGGTACTCAGTTCTCAGGGTGCTCGGTGCTGAGTGTTTGGGGTGCTGGGTGCTCAGTACTCAGGGTGCTGGGTGCTCAGTGCTCAGGGTGCTGGGTGCTCAGTGCTCAGGGTGCTGGGTGCTCTGTACTCAGTGCTCAGGATGCTGGGTGCTCAGTGCTCAGGGTGCTGGGTGCTCAGTGCTCAGGGTGCTCAGTGCTCAGTGCTCACTACTCAGGGTGCTGGGTGCTCGGTACTCAGGGTGCTGGGTGCTCAGTGCTCGGGGTACCCGGTGCTCAGTGCTCAGGGTGCTCGGTGCTCAGTACTCAGGGTGCTGGGTGCTCATTGCTCAGGGTGCTGGGTGCTCAGTGCTCAGGGTGCTGGGTGCTCAGTGCTCGGGGTGCTGGGTGCTCAGTACTCAGGGTGCTGGGTGCTCAGTACTCAGGGTGCTGGTTGCTCAGTACTCGGGGTGCTGGGTGCTCAGTGCTCAGCGTGCTGGGTGCTCAGTACTCAGATTGCTCGGTGCTCAGTGCTTGGGGTGCTGGGTGCTCAGTACTCAGGGTGCTGTATGCTGAGTGCTCAGGGTGCTGGGTGCTCAGTGCTCAGGGTGCTGGGTGCTCATTACTAAGTGCTCAGGATGCTGGGTGCTCAGTGCTCGGGCTGCTGGGTGCTCAGTGCTCAGGGTGCTGGGTGCTCAGTACTCAGGGTGCTGGGTTCTCAGTACTCAGGGTGCTGGGTGCACAGTGCTAGGGGTGCTGGGTGCTCAGTGCTCGGGGTCTGGGTGCTCAGTACTCAGGGTTCTGGGTGCTCAGTACTCAGGGTGCTGGGTGCTCAGTGCTCAGGGTGCTGGGTGCTCAGTGCTCTGGGTGCTGGGTGCTCAGTGCTCAGGGTGCTGGGTGCTCAGTGCTCAGGGTGCTGGGTGCTCAGTGATCGGGGTGATGGGTACTGAGTCCTCAGCGTGCTGCGTGCTCAGTGCTCAGGGTGCTGGGTGCTCAGTGCTCAGTGTGCTGGGTGCTCAGTGCTCGGGGAGCTCGGTGCTCAGTACTCACGGTGCTGGGTGCTCAGTACTCAGTGCTCGGGGTCCTGGGTGCTCCGTGCTCGGGGTGCTGGTTGCTCAGTGCTCTGTGTGCTTAGTGCTCAGTACTCAGGGTGCTGGCTGCTCATTCTCGGGGTGCTGGGTGCTCAGTGCTCGGGGTGCTGGGTGCTCAGTACACAGGGTGCTGGGGGCTCAGTACTCAGGGTGCTGGGTGCTCAGTACTCAGGGTGCTCGGTTCTCAGTACTCAGGGTGCTGTGTGCTCATTCTCGGGGTGCTGGGTGCTCAGTGCTCAGGGTGCTGGGTGCTCAGTACTCAGGGTGCTG
The DNA here is from genome assembly GCF_018167655.1 of Microtus oregoni. NCBI lineage: Eukaryota > Metazoa > Chordata > Mammalia > Rodentia > Cricetidae > Microtus > Microtus oregoni. Next base: position 24,867 of record NW_024545163.1, read on the forward strand.
GGGGCTCAGTACTCAGGGTGCTGGGTGCTCAGTCCTCGGGGTGCTCCGTGCTCAGGGTGCTGGGTTCTCAGTGCTCAGGGTGCTGGGTGCTCAGTACTCAGGGTGCTGGGTGCTCAGTACTCAGGGTGCTGGGTGCTCAGAGCTCAGAACTCAGCGTGCTGTGTGCTCAGTGCCCGGGTGCTAGGTCCTCAGTGCTCAGGGAGCTGGGTGCTCAGTACTCAGGGTGCTGGGTGCTCAGTGCTCGGGGTGCTGTGTCCTCAGTGCTCAGGGTGCTCAGTGCTCAGTGCTCGGGGTGCTGGGTGCTCAGTGCTCGGGGTGCTGGGTGCTCAGTGCTCAGGGTGCTGGGTGCTCAGTACTCAGTGTGCTCAGTGCTCAGGGTGCTGGGTGCTCAGAACTCAGGGTGCTGGGTGCTCAGTACTCAGGGTGCTGAGTGCTCAGTACTCAGGGTGCTTGGTGCTCAGTACTCAGGGTGCTGGGTGCTCAGTGCTCAGGGTGCTCGGTGCTCAGTACTCATGGTGCTGGGTGCTCATTCTCGGGGTGCTGGGTGCTCAGTACTCAGGTTGCTCAGTACTCTGGGTGCTCGGGGCTCAGTACTCATGGTGCTGGGTGCTCAGTACTCAGGGTGCTCGGTGCTCAGTTCTCAGGGTGCTCGGTGCTGAGTGTTTGGGGTGCTGGGTGCTCAGTACTCAGGGTGCTGGGTGCTCAGTGCTCAGGGTGCTGGGTGCTCAGTGCTCAGGGTGCTGGGTGCTCAGTACTCAGTGCTCCGGATGCTGGGTGCTCAGTGCTCAGGCTGCTGGGTGCTCAGTGCTCAGGGTGCTCAGTGCTCAGTGCTCACTACTCAGGGTGCTGGGTGCTCGGTACTCAGGGTGCTGGGTGCTCAGTGCTCGGGGTACCCGGTGCTCAGTGCTCAGGGTGCACGGTGCTCAGTACTCAGGGTGCTGGGTGCTCATTGCTCAGGGTGCTGGGTGCTCAGTGCTCAGGGTGCTGGGTGCTCAGTGCTCGGGGTGCTGGGTGCTCAGTACTCAGGGTGCTGGGTGCTCAGTACTCAGGGTGCTGGGTGCTCAGTACTCGGGGTGCTGGGGTGGCTCAGTGCTCAGCGTGCTGGGTGCTCAGTACTCAGATTGCTTGGTGCTCAGTGGCTTGGGGTGCTGGGTGCTCAGTACTCAGGGTGCTGGGTGCTGAGTGCTCAGGGTGCTGGGTGCTCAGTGCTCAGGGTGCTGGGTGCTCAGTACTCAGGGTGCTGGGTTCTCAGTACTCAGGGTGCTGGGTGCACAGTGCTAGGGGTGCTGGGTGCTCAGTGCTCGGGGTCTGGGTGCTCAGTACTCAGGGTGCTGGGTGCTCAGTACTCAGGGTGCTCGGTTCTCAGTACTCAGATTGCTGGGTGCTCATTCTCGGGGTGCTGGGTGCTCAGTGCTCGGGGTGCTGGGTGCTCAGCACTCAGGGTGCTGGGGGCTCAGTACTCAGGGTGCTGGGTGCTCAGTACTCAGGGTGCTCGGTTCTCAGTACTGAGGGTGCTGGGTGCTCATTCTCGGGGTGCTGGGTGCTCAGTGCTCAGGGTGCTGGGTGCTCAGTACTCAGGGTGCTGGGGGCTCAGTACTCAGGGTGCTGGGTGCTCAGTCCTCGGGGTGCTCCGTGCTCAGGGTGCTGGGTGCTCAGTGCTCAGGGTGCTGGGTGCTCAGCGCTCGGGGTGCTGGGTGCTGAGTGCTCAGGGTGCTGGGTGCTCAGTGCTCGGGTTGCTCGGTGCTCAGTGCTCAGGGTCCTGGGTGCTCAGTACTCTGGGCGCTGGGTGCTCAGTGCTCGGGGTGCTCGGTGCTCTGTGCTCAGGATGCTCGGTGCTCAGTACTTTTGGTGCTGGGTGCTCAGTACTCAGGGTGCTGGGTGCTCAGTGCTCAGGGTGCTGGGTGCTCAGTGCTCAGGGTGCTGGGTGCTCAGTACGCAGGGTGCTCAGTACTCAGTACTCAGGGTGCTGGGTGCTCATTGCTTGGGGTGCTGGGTGCTCAGTGCTCAGGGTGCTGGGTGCTCAGTGCTCAGGGTTGCTGGGTGCTCAGTACTCGGGGGTGCTCGGTGCGCAGTACTCAGGGTGCTGGGTGCTCAGTACTCAGGGTGCTGGGTGCTCAGTGCTAAGGTGCTGGGTGCTAAGTACTCAGGGTGCTGG
>NW_024545164.1:0-26995 GCF_018167655.1 Microtus oregoni
CGGAAGGAATCCGAAACTTCAGGCTTGACATTCTGCTCTTTCACCTGCTGTCAGTACAACTATGATAAAGTCATTGCGAGTCTCACATCCACAGCTGTACAGAGGGGACAGTGCAATCCATCCTACCTAGCTAAGGAGAGTGGGCTCCCCCCATTTCACAAGTATTACCAAGATCGGTCGGACCTTGAGCTGGCTGACAGCCACAGGGGCGGGGTGGTCCCTGAAGTGGTTGCATCCTGAAACACCACCAAGGGTGGCTGCGGTGAAGTCAGGAGCCTTCTGTGGCACAAGACTTGGGTTTTCTTCCACAGTAGTGATAATGGAACAGCTTAGGCAGCTGGCCAGATTAGAAACCCGGAAATATTTATGCGATGAGCGAAACTAAAGCAACCAGTCAGTCATTTGACACATCTGCCCAGCGCTGAAAAGACAACCTTCCTTCCTCCCTCTCTCCCTTCCTCCCTCTCTCCCTTCCTCCCTTCCTCCTTCTCTCCCTTCCTCCCTTCCTCCATCTCTCCCTTCATTCCTTCCTTTCTCCCCCACCCACCTTTAAAACTAGCATGGTAGCAGAAGCCTGTAATATTAGAATTAGGAGACAGAGACAGGAGGATTAGGAGTTCAAGGCCAGCTTCAGTTAGGTAGCAAGTTCTGGACTATCCTGGGTATGTGAGGCCCTGTATCAAACAATAAGATCAAAGGTTCTAGTCAGGTGACTCCGTGGGTGAAGGCACTAGCTGCAGAAGCCTGGTATCCAGGACCCTCCTCTGCTGTGTTCTGCCTTCTTCTCTCAAGCCTTTGCTAAGCTCGGAGCTCACTGTTCTTTGGCTAGGCTGGTGGCCAGCACACTCCAGAGAGCCTCCTGTCTCCCTCCCACCCAAGCACCAGCACTATGGTTACAGGTTCACAGGGTCACACCTGACGTTTTGTGGGGGTGTGGATAATCTGAACTCCTGTCCCCATCCTCGTACAGCGAGTGCTCTTACCCACTGAGCCATCTCCTCAGCTCAGCTTTCTTTTCTTTTTAAAGGAAAGATTACAGATAGTATCTTCATAGAAAATTATTTTTGAGTTAGCATAAAAAGTTTCACTGTGGGATTTTCATGCATACTTTTTTGTTGATCTTTATAACTGCTTTAAATATTTTTATTTATTGTGTGGGCAATTTCATACATGTATAATCCTAACTTTTGTCAAAAACAGTAATTGGAAATGAATGTTTCCTTTTCACCAAACAGTGATGGGAAAATTGGATGCCCATATATAAAAGAATAAAGTAAGACATATATCTCTTACTCTGCACAAAAAGAGGAATTCAAAATGGATAAAAGCTCCCAGTATAGGGGCTGGAGAGATGGCTCAGTGGTTAAGAGCACTGACTGCTCTTCCAGAGAACCCGGGTTCAATTCCCAGCACCCACATGGCAGCTCACAACTGTCTTAAGATCCAGTTGCAGGGGATCTGACACCTTCACACCAATGCACATAAAATAAAGTTAAATAAACCATAAAAATGTTAAAAAAGATCCCAGTATAAAACCCTAAACACTGGAACTTCCCAATGAACATATAGCGAAAACAGTTCAAAATACAAGCATAGGCAAACACTTTCTGAAAAGAACCCCAGTTGTACAGGAAAGAAGTTCAGGGGCTGACAAATGGGATTGGATGAAATCAGAGAGCCACCATAATTTATTGCACTCCTTGATTGATTTATTCGAATAAAAAAGTTATCAAGATTATTAGGTGCTGAGAAGCTGGCTTAGTCAGTAAAGAGCATGTCGGGTGAGCAAAAAGACCTGAGTTCTGATCCCTAACACTCACACAGCTGAATGCTGTGTGTGCCTGTAATCCCAGGGCCGAGGAGACAGAGGTAGGAGAATCCCTGGAACTTGCTGTTTAGCTAATCAGTGAGGCCCAGCTTCAATGAGAGACTCTCAGAAAATAAGGTGGTAGCTTTGTTCATGTGTTCTTTTGTGCAACACCAATATTATTCTTTCCCCAGCACAACTAACCAACAGCTCAAGGAGAAACAGTTAAGGATCATGAAAACGCCCTGTTGTTTATGAAGATCTCCCCTAGAGTTAGTATTTGCCAATGGTTCTTGTCTGCCTGCTTATTCTTGGCTATGATGGTTGCCGTATGATCATTTCCCACAGTTCCTCTTTTCTGAGATTCCGCACTGAATACTTATTAGCCCTTGACATTAAGCTGAAAGCAAGCCCTCCTTCTCTCCGTTTATCTGCTTATCTGGCCAATCAGAACAGACATATGTTCCTATATTTCCATGGCTTTATAACTTAGTACTGAGCTTCATAAGTTTGCTTTGGTGCTATGATTTGCCTCCTCTGTCCTTGAAGAAGGACACCATCTTGTTTTTTTAAAATATTTATTTATTTATTATGTATACGATATTCTGTCTGTGTGTATGTCTGCAGGCCAGAAGAGGGCACCAGACATCATTACAGATGGTTGTGAGCCACCATGTGGTTGCCGGGAATTGAATTCAGGACCTCTGGAAGAGCAGGCAATGCTCTTAAACACTGAGCCATCTCTCCAGCCCGAATGTCTGCATCTTTTTTCCCCTGTCACTTTCTTCCTTCCTAGCACATAAAAAATATTCTATGCTCCCCTTATGTCTACCATGATCTGTCCCAGAAAGCAGCAGGATCAAACAAACCTCTGATAAACCTCTGACATCCACAGCTGGTTGCATCTGAGACCAGCCTTCTAGCAGTCTTGTGTGTGTATGTGTGTGCAGACACGCGTGTGCACGCGTGTGCGTGAGAGACCAAGCATGCATGCATATGGATGCCATAGACTGGCATCTAGTGCCTTAATCGACCACTTTTTAACCCCCTATAGGCGATTACAATAAAGCAGTCCCACACTAGCTCAGAATGGAGTGTAGTAAAGGGTTCTTTATTTAGTACATATGGCCACACCCAGGGTGTGCCAGTATCTTAAAGGCTGAAGGAGTTCCCACAGCACCCCCTCCTTTTTTTGAGACAGGGTTTCTCTGTGTATCCCTGACTGTCCTGGAACTTACTGTGTAGACTATGCTGGCCTCGAACTCACAGAGATCCACCTGCTTTTGCCCTCCTCCATCCAGGTCTAGGAAGGTGAGCATCCAAACTGGCTAGGCTCCCACAAAGCCAGTACATACAGTAGGATCAAAACCCAGTGCCATTGTCCTTGGCTTCTCAGTAGTCCTCATTGTCCGCCATGTTCAGAGAGGCCGGTTTGATCCCATAGTTTTTCAGTCCCCAGTCCAGCTGGCCTTGGTGAGCTCCCAATAGATCAGCCCCACTGTCTCAGTGGGTGGGTGCACCTCTCACGGTCCTGACTTCCTTGCTCATGTTCTCCCTCCTTCTGTTCCTCATATGGATCTTGGGAGCTCAGTCTAGTGCCCCAGTGTGGGTCTCTGTCTCTATCTCCATCCATCGCCAGATGAAGGTTCTATGGTGATATGCAAGATATTCATCAGTATTGCTATAGGATAGGGTCATTTCAGGTTCCCTATCCTCAGCTGCCCAGGGAACTGGTTGGGGACATCTCCATGGACACATGGGAACCCCTCTAGAGTCAAGTCTCTTGCCAACCCTAAAATGGCTCCCTTAATTAAGATATATAGTTTCCTGCTCCCATATCCACCCTTCCTCCATCTCAACCATCCCATTCCCCCAAGCTCTCCCCATCCTCTCCTTCTCACTTTTCTTTATGTGTTTTAAATGTTAGCCACCTCTCTGAAGTATAGCTGGCCAAGACTTGCTACCATTTTGTAGGCTGTCTCTTCACTCCGGCAGTAGGTTTCCTCTGCTGTGCAGAAGCCCTTTAATTGTATATGCATCCCATTTGTCAACTCTTGAAGTTATTTCCTGTACTGTTGGGCTCCTTCTGCGCTCTTTCTTGAAGTGTTTTCTGTAAGGGTCCCTCCAGCAGCTTCAGTTTTTATATTAAGATCTTTATAGAATCATTTTAAAAGGACAATTTAAGAAAGGGTTTGGAGGACTTGCAGGTAGGAGACTGGAGAAGGAAATACTACTTCCAGATTGAAGTCTGGAGATCTGCACAGGCTGTCCCCACACCTGCATCCCCACGCTTATCTGGGTGTTTCAGGAAGCCAGGGAAGTCCTGGGGTATTACACGGGCCTGGAAAGAGTTCTTTCCTGTAGCCAGATTGGACAAGCATTGCAATAGCCAAGCATTTGGTAGACTATGTGGACGAACGTGCCCTCGGTAGTGACTGAAGGTTGCTCCTATCTGTGCTAGCTTCACAGAGTTGAAAAGCTGGCCTTGAAGGACTCAAACTATTTCCACAGAGCTTCAGCCTAGCGAAGATTTAGTTACACAATGCTAAAGAAGCCCTTTTTATTTAAGCAGAACGACCCAGCTCTGAACAATGGCCCTAGTGTCCGGCATCTGATTAATGACTATCGTGGTTCTGTGGGACTATTCTCAGGAAACACGCGGAAATGTTTAGGCCTCAAGGACTGTGGTCTGTGAGATTTGCAAAAATGGAGGGAAGAGGAGAAGTGGATGTGGGCTGATGCTAATACGGGGCTCTTTGTACGGGTTTTTAGTTTTGTATCTCTCAGATTGAAATTACTAAAATTCCAAGTTAATAGAAAAAAATTTGACGCTTCTCATATTTCAGAAACACATAGAATTTGTTTTATTTAGATCATGTTATGGTGGTGCTCAATCTAGCTACGGGAAAAGTATATACCTTTTAATTACCAACTGTTAGACAGAATAGAAAAGAGCATCGAGAGGGAGCCTATAAAGGCAGAGAGTTGCAAAAAAGGAGAGAAATTTAGCAAATAGCTCTTCACAATCGTGATGGACATTTGAAATCCCTTTGATTGGGAGTCATTTCCTATGGTTTACTTCAGTGAGAAATTTTCAGATGTACTTTCTTCTGATCTGGTGTTCCAATTTTTTATTTTTCATTTTCATTTTTTCAAAACTACCTATATATGTGTGTGTTTCTGCGTGGGTGCATGTGCACGGTGAGCTGCCCAACCACCTGTAACTCCAGCCCCAGGGGATATGACAGCCTCTTCTAGATGCAGACACCTGCACTCAGGTTTTCTGCATCATCAAGCCATCTCCTTAGCCCCCCCCCCCCCATTTTTCTTAAATTTCTATTTTGAGATAGGATAGACTCACCATGTAGTTCTGGTGTTTGGAAAAGTCTGAGTCCCTGTGCGAGGCAGCAGTAGATGCTCCTACCATGAGACAATCAGGGAGAGGAGGACTGGCTCCCGGTTGCAGGGAGGAAGAACAGGTCCAAGTGAATCCATGAATGCTAAAGTATCCCATACCTCAGTGTGGCCACATGTTCCCTCTAAGTTGAGGACACACGGGCCTGTCATCACTCTGTGACCAGCTAGTTTTCTATAGCAAGAGATCCTAACACATTAAGATGACAAATATACATTCTTTGGTCAGCTTGAGGTTTGTGGTGCATGGAAGAAGACCCTAACATTTGATACCGAAAGAGTGCCGGAGGAAGTATTATAGACTGTCAAGCAGATGAGCAATTTTCTTTTCTGATCTTGAGGAACAAATTCACTGAAAACAAGTACGCTTTTGGCAGTGCATTTGTATTAGATCCTCTGTCTCCCATCCAAGTGCTAACCAAGGCCAACCCTGCTTAGCTTCCAAGACCATACATTTGGTCTTTCAAAGCTCCTTCTGAGGTGTCTGAAAAAGTATTCATTGAACATTTTTTTGCCTCCTGGTCTATTTATTTGCTTTAAAGTGAACCTCCTGTTTCCACGTTCTTCCATATTCAGAAACACTTCTTAGTTCTATATGCTTAATTTTGTTTTTTAGACCCTGGCATGGTGGCACACACCTTTAACCCCAGCACGTGGGAGGCAGAGACAGGAAGATCTCTGGAAGTTCAAGGCCAGCCTGGTCTACTCATCGAGTTCCTGGACAGCCAGGGCTGCATAATGAGAGCTACTGTGTCTCATCTATTTTTTTTTTTTTTTTTTTTTTTTTTTTTTTTTTTTGGTTTTTCAAGACAGGGTTTCTCTGTGGTTTTGGAGCCTGTCCTGGAACTAGCTCTGTAGACCAGGCTGGTCTCGAACTCACAGAGATCCGCCTGCCTCTGCCTCCCGAGTGCTGGGATTAAAGGCGTGAGCCACCACCGCCCGGCTGTCTCATCTATTTTTAATTTTAGGATATCATGAAATTCAGTTCCATCTTTAATTAGTGAAAATGTACGAGTCAGAAACTTTCAAAGTTCCCCAATCAAACATAAACTCAGTGACTAAAAGCCACAAGGCTTTCCCCGGGGAGCAAATAAGATGCCAACGGCAGGGATAGGACTCCACACTGCAAGAACTGGTCCTCAGCTCTGACAATACCTTCGAGTCACACTGTGAGCTTTACAGCATCTTAGGATACTAGAAGTGCAGCTGTCCTAGGAGCACAGGAGACTAATGGCGGGCGTGGCAAGGAGAGGGTAGCAAGGTATAAAGGAAGATGCTCAAAGTAACTTATATACTTGTACAAAACAGCCTAATGTGACTCATATAATAATGATGGTGATGGTGGTGATAATAAATAATAACAAACAAACAAATAAATTACACGGTCGGGAAGTCAAACCCAGAATGTCCGGAAGTGGCACGACTGTCAGCAGCTTTTGAAGCTCCCTGGGTAGTCCCCCTCACACCATCCCAAGGCTGAGGAACATGGATCTTGACTGAGACATGATTTTCACCATCTTGCGAAGTGAGCATTGCAAGGAATAAATTCCAAGAGCTGATCTTAGATCGTCTTATAGGCATGTATAATTTATAACTCCAGATTCTGTTCTCTGTCAAATGCAATTTCATATTTATAGAGTCTTTTATGGTATAAAAGGACCACTTTTTAAAAAAGCACTATCTATAAATTTCAGGAATTTTGAATGAAAAAAAAAACCGAGTGAACGAGTAGATATGATGGGCACAGAGAGTATCATGGGAAACACATTTGCTAAGCCTGGTGGCACAGGCCTGTAATTCCAGCTACTTGGGAGCCTGGGGCAGGAGACTCAGCAGACTGCTTTCAAGGCCAGGCTGGGCAACTTAGAGCTTGAACAAAAAATGCTCCCACAACCCTTATCGCTCAGGAAACTACAAGGGCTCTATGAGCTCTTTGTTAGGAGGAGCTGGCAATAAAGTCTAAATATGTAGTTGTTTTTCTTCTTTTAAAAAAGATTATTTTTATCTTGTGTTTTGCCTGCAGGTGCATCTGTATATCCTATCAATGCCTGGTGTCCATGAAGGCCAGAAGAGGGGCTAGGAGTCCCTTGAACTGGAATGCTAAGACGGTTGTGAGCCACGATGTGGGTTCTGGAAACCAAATCAGGATTCTCTGCAAGAGCAACAAATGTTCTTAACCACTGAACCGTCTTTCGAGCCCCGAAATACCTAGTCCTTTCTGTGCTCCGTCATCATTCTCTTCAATACTGAATCTTGACCATTCCGGAAAGAGAACTTTGGCATCTTAACATAGTGTAAACATAAAGTTTTTTTTTTTTTTTTTTGCAGCTGAAGGTCACTATATGCAGAGAAATAATTGTAATTTCACCTGGTCATAGGATAATACTAGTGAAGACCTCCGTAGAGCAGCGACTGACATTAAGGAGCTCAAGGACCTACTCAGGAAGGGAGCACATCAAGCTTTGAGACTGACTTAATGACTGTGATCAACACCATGACCAAAAGCAGCCCAGGGAGGAAAGGGTCCATTTAAAGCTTTCCATCACAATTCATCATCCAAGGAAGTCAGGGTGGGAAGCTGGAGGCAGGAGCGGAAGCAGAAGCCAAGGGGGGAGTGCTGCTTACTGGCTCGCTCTCCATGCCTGTTCCTTCTGCATTTACCCTGGACCACATGCCCAGGGGTGGCACCACCAAAGTGGCATGGGCCCTTCCACATCAATCAATCAAGAAAAATGCCCTACAGACTTACCAGTCTGATGGGGGCATTGTCTCAATTGAGGTCCCCTCTTCCCAGATGGCTCTGGTTTATGTCAAGTTGACAAAAACTAAACAACAACAACAAAAAAAACCCAAACAAATAAACAAATAAAAGTAACCAGCACAGAGGCCTTGCCTCGAGTGGGTTTGGGCTGCAGCTCGATGATATAGCGCTTGCCTGCCATGCACGACACACCAAATTCAATCTCCAGACAAGAAGGAAAGTCAAAAGGGAAAGAGAACATTTTTTTTTTGAAAGAGAACATTTTATTAGGATACTGAATTTGCAACTGAATGAAAGAGAACTTTCCATTTCAGCTAAGAATTGACCCTTAGGGAAGACTATATGATAATGGTTCTAGTCAGACATGGCAAAGGGACACAGGGGACCTGAGAACCGTTCGAGCCACTTTGCCCATTTTCTGAAGCAGCTTAGTGACCTTGCTCTCCTCAGAAGAAAGTGGCTTTCACAGTTTTCCGCCCCGACTTGGCTCTGCCTCCGCATAGATAGCAGCATCTTGATACGGAGCACTTTACTTCGTTCACCCTGATCCTACTTCCCCCGCCATGTGACCAGTGATTTCCAGCATCAGCTGACCATTGAGTTCTTCTTGGTCTCATCATCCTTTGAAGCATTGTATCTGTTCCTGGCTGTCCTGTTAGTCGTCTCTGAAGGAGCCAGGGCTGTAGAGCCCTTGGTATTTGTAACAAACGGGAGACACCGTGAAAGAATGACTGGAGACACAGATACTGGAGCTGGCCTGCCAGGGCTTAAATCCTGGCCCTTTCTTTAGGTAACACCAAGCAAGCTTCTCGATCTCACGCTGCCTCAGTTTTACCCATCTGTAAAATGGGGATAATGATAACAGAATCTCCCTGACTGGCTATGAGTCTCTCTCACACACACAAAGGCATCAATGCAATGTCTGATGCAGAGTAAACTCTAAAGAAATGGAAACGGGTCTGGAGAGATGGCTCAGCGGTTAAGAGCACTGTTCATGGCCTGATCGCCCTTCCTGCCAGAGGACCCAAGTTCGATTCCCGCTAGACGCATGGTAGCTTGCAGCCATCCGTCCTGAGCTCTGGCGCCCTCTTGTGGGAAAAAAACAACCAACCAACCAAACAAACAAACAAAAGAAATGGAAACGGTTATTTGTAAGTGGTACTTCTCTTCTTTATGGTCCCATCAACAAAAGTCACGAGAGTGATCCTGGGAGCCAGCTCAGCATGTTTTCCAGGGAGGACTGGTGTTGAATACACAGGCTTCCTTCTTTGCTGCCTACCTTCCTTGAATTGATGGTGTTCTCAGGCCAGCACCCATCCACTAGGGAGTGCGATGTTTTCCTTAGGCTATTTAAAGAACATAGAGGGTATAGAGCTTTATCTTTTCCCTCCTGTAGCCAGAACATGGCAGCTGTTGTGTGTTCAATAACTTTGTGGTCTTGTTGGGCTCGTACTGGGGCCAAATATAGCTCCAGGAAGTTGCCAAGAGCATGTGGCTTTGAGAAACCTTCCTTTCCCTCCAAGGGACCTGCAGCAGAAGGGATGTACTACTTACGCCTTTCCAATGGGGGAAAGAAACAACCAGGAACAGTGTAGTTTGCACTTAACAGTGAGCGAGCCACATCTAGCATATGTCCTGTTAGTTAAAGTGCTGGATTAATGGGGTTTGTTAATGGGGTCAAGACCATCACTTCAGTCCGCTGGGCTATTCTTCAAGCATTTACTGGGCACTTGTTAGATACCAGACACTGTGGCATACATAGAAAAGCAAAGCAAGATGGCTGCCCTTTAGGCATCTGGGTGAAGATAGTGCAGTGCTTTGTAGGCTTTTACAGATTAAAGAAGTACCTCTGTCCTCCACTCACAAGGAACTGTATGCTTGACTTTTGTTCCCAGGTCCCGACAAAGGGCTTCCAGAAACTGTCTGATTTCTTGATTGATAAGACTCAAGCAGCATCTTTTGTTCTAATGTTTGGCCTTTGGCATCGTTGTCGAGTGCAGGCTTTTGTGAGTGATGAGGGTGATAGAAGATTCTGGTTGCCCACACACCTCTTTGATTCCTTGGGTGGTAGGAGTCCTCCTTTTCTACTGAGACTACTCTTAGCACTTCGAGATGAGAGCTGATTGCAAAACCAATGAAATCTTGAGTAGCAGAGGCTTAGAACTTTTAGGTCTACACCCCTGAACTTCTGGGGGGTGGGGAGAATAGGCCATGTCTCTTTGATGAGCCCCTAAATGCCCAGACTCAGAGAGAGTCGAGATTGGTTGGGTGCTGGGAGCATGTGGGCATAAGCTCCTGGAGTTCACTCTGTGTTCCTGTTGGAATATTGGTTGAAGATGTGTTACAATTGTTTATGCTGTGGAACATTTGTTTAATGATGCAAAGATGTGTTGCATACTTTTATGTTGCATTTGTTTAACTCTTTGAAGCTCTGATTCTTTGTCTGTCTAAAATACCTGATTGGTCTAATAAAGAGCTGAATGGCCAATAGCTAGGCAGAAGAAAGGATGGGGGCCTGACAGGCAGAGAGAAAAAAATAGAAGAATGAGGTGAGAGAGAGGAACAAGAGAAGGAGAGGAGGACTCCAGGGTCCAGCCACCTAGCTGTACAGCCAGCCACGGAGGAAGAAATAAAGAAAGCTATGTAGAATAGAGAAAGATAAAAGCCCAGAGCAAAAGGATAGACTGGATAATGTAAAAGAAGCTGGCTAGAAACAAGCCAAGGTAAGGCTAAGCATTCATAAGAAAGAATAATTCTCCATGTGATTATTTGGGAGCTGGGTGGGCATGTCCCACAAAAGACCAAAGAGTAAAGAGTTAAAAAACAAAACCAAACCAAAAACCACGTACCTCTTCACCAGGACGCTTGACAATATCCTCTGTAACAAAGTGGTACATGTACTGAAAGGGATGCTTCTGAGTTCTGTGAGCAACTGTAGCAGGTTATAAAGTGGGGGAAGGGGATGATGAGAACCTCCCGAATTTCTAGCTAGTTGATCAGAAACCCCAGATTTTTAGCAGGGTTAGGACTTGCAACTAAGATTTCCGGTGGGAGCAGTCTGGAGGGACTGAGTCCTTAAATTTTGAAACCTAGAAGATCAGACTCAAGAGTTGAGTTGTAGGGCATTCAAATGGCATCCAGGAAGTCGGAGAGCTGTTGGTTAAGGAGCAGAAAGCACCACATATTTGCTTGGTTTGGAAGTGTTCTGTGGCTAGAAATATGTTAGCATGTTGGCAGACCCAAGAGTACACAGTGATCCTTGACTTTACATCTGCATTGATTAAATAAAATTAACCTTGACCCAGGAGGCTGAGTTAGCAACTAGTGGCAGGAAGTGATTATAGCACTATCAGAGGGCATCTGGGAGAGAGACACACACACAGGAAGTAGTTGGGTGGGGATTTGGAATGGTGCAGAATTTTCTGTTTTGGCAGAGCCAAGGTCCTTTGAAGATGCCAGTAAGGAGAGAAGGTTAGCATTTTGCTACTCAGCCTCTCTGAGCTCGCAGGTTTTCACTCCAGCCTTTGAATTTTGAGTTTTATTTAAAATTAGAACGATAGAGATCTAGTTAAAACTACCTTTAGCAGCGGCCACAGCACTGGTGCCTGCAGGAACGGAATGGGCACCAGGCTGCATCCTGAGCCGCCAGGCCACTCCCAGAGAAGCAGGCCAGTAACTGTGGAGTTGCAGTTGCTGGCTGGGATAGCAGTGGATTAAGGCACAGCCACTGTGCCAAAGTTAAAGCAACATTAGCGGATTCTTATATCAATCTTTGAGTATCAAGATCAGAAATATATAACTCACAGTAGCTTAAACAATAAAGGGAATTCATAACTCCAGAGGATAAAAACTCGAGAGACTGGCAATAGCTTTCGGAGAGGCTTGAGCCGGAAGCCTAAAGACATCACCAAGGGCCCTGCATTTCCACTTGGCTTTGTTCAGAATTGTGCAAACAAAAAACACACTCCCTTGCAATCTCAGTATGACTTCTGGCAATAGGCGGGGTTTTTTTTTTTTTTTTCTTCTTCACTTCTAATTGGAAAAAGGATACTGGCTGGTTTCCTACCAAAAACTCCTGATATTTGTTTTGGTTGACTTGGATCATACATCGAAACTGCCTCTGAGTATGACTTGCATGGGAGATGGAACACGCTATCTTAGCTCTCCTCAAGTGCTACATCCCTGAGACGTTACAAGGGAGATAGAACGTGGGGTGTGAATTGATACCAGCAGCATAACCAATTAAATCAATAACAAATAATCAAAGGTTAACTGTGGATATAATCCAATAATAAAAACATAGTCTTGGGACCAACCGAGGATGACAGTTGTGTAGCTTGGTCTGTTGGTAGATCTCCTAGCAGTGGGATTAAGACCTGTCCCTGGTGCATGAGCTGGCTCTTTTGGAATCTATTCCCATGCAGGGTAGCCTCACCCAGCCTTGATGCAAGGGGAGGAGCTTGCTCCTGCCTCTACATCATGTGATGTGCTTTGTTGACTCCCATGGAAGGCCCTCCCCTTTCTGACTGGAGGAAGAGTGGGTGGGGCTAAATGAGTGGTGGTGGGGAGGGAAGGGGAAGAAAAGAGGGAGGGGAAACTGGCTGGTATGTAAAATAAATGAAAAGATTTAATAAAAAAAGTAAAAAAAAAAAACCCAAAAAAGTAAAAAATCAGAACTGAGGAACAAAGCATAATCTTAGCTCTTTCACATTTCCCAAGGTTTTGTTCCTTTTTAGTAAGTTTCCCAGTCTTGACATTCTTAGCATTTGAGGCAGATTTTGGTTTTGCTCTGTGTGTGCGTGGGGTGGGGGTGGAGGGTGGGTGGTTGTCTGTCTGGGAGGTAAAATGACTTTTTTCTTGAGTCACCATTTTGTAGTTAAACCTTTTAGGTAAAAAGCCCTGTTAGGGATGTCTGGAGACATTTCAGTTGCCACAGCTGTGGGAGAGTGGGTGGAGCTACTGACACCTAGTGGGTAGAGAGTAGGGGTGCTCTAAGCGCTCACAGTCCACAACATAGTCTCACAAAAAGAAATCTATCTGGCCCAAGATGTCAATAGTGCCAAGGCCGAAAAGTCCCGTGCTAGCTAAAAATTTTAGGACAGTTTTCAATTTTATGTTTTTGTTTTGTTTGTTTGAGACAGGGTGTCTCTGTGTAGCTTTGGAGCCTGTTCTGGAACTCACTCGTAGACCAGGCTGGCCTCGAACTCACAGAGATCTGCTTGCCTCTGTTTCCCAAGTGTTGGGATTAAAGGCACATGCCACCATCGCCTGGCCTAATTTTATGTTTTAAACACAGACCATTCTATATTTGCAAAACACCAGAAGAAAAATTGCTGGGTGATGTTTTACTCTTTTGGCTTTTTTGGTGTGTGTGTGTGTGGGGGGGGGGGGGGCTACTACTTAGATTCCAAATAATTTACACACAAAAGCTTATTCTTAGTTAGGAATGCCTGGCCTTAGTTTGGCGAGTTTCTTGCCAGCTTTTCTTAAATTATCCCAACTACATTTTGCCCCCAGGCTTTCTTCGTTCCTTAGTTCTGTATACTTAAGATAATACATGTCCGTAACATGTGGGTAAATTAGAACTCTCATGTACCATTGGTGGGAATGTAAAATGATGCAGCTGCTTTAGAAAACAGTTCACTGGTTCGTCGCAAGGTTAAACACAGATGCCATATAATCCAGAAATTTCTCTTTGAAATGTATATACTCAAAAGTTTGGAGATATGTGTTTAGAGAAAATTTTTTTTTCAGCATTCACAATAATTCCCAAATGAAAATAACTCAAAATCCATCAACAAATGGATGGAACACACACAAGATGTCTTATGTATATGAATAGAATGTTGTTTATCAATAATGAACAATGAAATATTGAAACAATACCAATGAAAGGAGTCAGCTACAATAGGCCATGTATTACAGGATTTCATTTACATAAAGTATCCAAAATAGACAAATTAAATCGGTGCTAGCCAAGGGCTGAGACAAGGAACTTGGGGGCTAGGGAATGGTGGTGGACGGGTGAGGCCCAAATGGTCTAAAGTTGATTATGATAAGAGTTGCGCAGCTCTGAACATACAGAAGCCACTGAAGTGTATACTTTAAGTGAAATAGATGATGTAGGAATTATCACTTAGTAAAGGTTGTCACAGAAATGACACACATGGCAAGACAGAGGCACAGAAGTATGGTATGTTTCAAGAAGACAAGGAAGTTGACATAAACGATTATAGAGGACATACGGGGAAATCTGTGAGCTGGGTAGGGGTGAGATCACGGAGGACATGAGGGAAATGAGGAGCAACAATAATGTTTTAGAAATATTAATTCATGGAAAAATGGTTTGAAGACACCAGAGGGGAGAGAGACGGCAGTTAAGACTTCTGCAATATCCCCAGTGTCGACTGCTGAAGGCTGAGCCAGAATGACGAAGGCTGGCCTTGGCTTCACTAGCCTTCTGCTTCCACTCCCTAAGTGTTGGCATTTCAGGCATGCACCACCATGCTTGGCTAACATTCTGGAGGCATCACAATCCCTGACTTCAAACTCTACTACAGAGCTATAGTACTGAAAACAGCCTGGTACTGGCATAAAAACAGACAGGAGGACCAATGGAACCAAATAGAAGACCCAGATATCAATCCACACATCTTCAAACACCTGATCTTTGACAAGGACGCAAAAAATATCATATGGAAAAAAGAAAGCATACTTAACAAATATAATGTAGGCATAACTGGATATCAACATGTAGAAGAATTAAAATAGACCCTTATCTGTCACCATGCACAAAACTCAGGTCCAAAAGATCAAAGTCCTCAACATAAAGCCAGCCACACTGAATCTCATAGAAGAGAAAGTGGGAAGACACTTGAATGCATTGGCACGGGGAACCACTTCCTAAATATAACCCCAGCAACACAGACACTGAGAGAAACAATTAATAAATGGGACCTCCTGACACTGAAAAGCTTCTGTAAAGCAAACGACATGGTCAACAAGACAAAACGACAGCCTACAGAATGGGAAAAGATCTTTACTAACCCCACATCAGACAGAGGTCTGATCTCCAAAATATACAAAGAACTCAAGAAATTGGACACCAAAAGAACAAATAATCCAATAAAAAAAATGGAGTACAGACCTAAACAGAGAACTCTCAACAGAAGAATCTAAAACGGCTGAAAGACACTTAAGGAAATGTTCAGCATCCTTAGTCCTCAGAGAAATGCAAATCAAAACAACTCTGCGATTCCATCTTATACCTGTGAGAATAGCCAAGATCAAAAACACTGATGACAACTTATGCTGGAGAGGTTGTGGGGAAAAGGGAACACTTCTGCATTGCTGGTGGGAATGCAAGCTGGTACAACCCCTTTGGATGTCAGTGTGGCAATTTCTCAGAAAATTAGGAAACAACCTTCCTCAAAATCCAGTAATAGCATTTTTGCATATATATCCAAAGGAGGCTCAATTGTGCCACAAGGACATGTGCTCAACTATGTTCATAGCAGCTTTGTTTGTCATAGCCAGAACCTGGAAACAACCTAAATGCCCCTCGACTGAAGAATGGATAAAGAAAATGTGGTACATTTACACAATGGAGAAAAAAATACACAGCAGAAAAAATAACAACATCTTGAATTTTGCAGGAAAATGAATGGAGTTAGAAAACATTATTTTGAGTGAGGTAACCCAGACACAAAAATACAGTTATCACATGTACTCATTTTTAGGTGGTTTTTAAACATAAAGCAAAGAAAACCAGCCTACAAACCACAATCCCAGAGAACTTGGACAACAATGCAGACCCTAAGAGAGACTTACATAGATCTAATCTACATGAGAAGTAGAAAAAGATAAGATCTCCTGAGTAAATTGGGAGCATGGGAACCTTGGGGGAGGGTTAAGGGGGGAGGGGAGAGGCAGGTAGGGGAACAGAGAAAAATGTAGAGCTCTATAAAAATCAATAAAAATATAAAATAAAGAGATGTAAATAATTAGGTTTCATTATGGCATTTTATTCATTCATTTATTATTATTATTATTATTATTATTATTATTATTATTATTATTATTGGTTTTCAAGACAGGATTTCTCTGTGTAGCCCTGTCTGTCCTGTAACTTGCTTTGTAGAGCAGGCTAAACTCAAACTCAGAGATCCACCTGCCTCTGCCTCCCAAGTACTGGCATTAAAGGTGTGCACCAGCACATGCAGCATCATTATGGAATTTTAAAATGAAGATTTAAAAAATATTTATTTATATGTATGTGGCTGCGTACGTGTATGTCACATATGTGTGGGTGCCTTAAGAGGCCAGAAGAGGGTCTCAGATCCCCTGGAACTAGTGGTACAAGTGTTTGCAAGCCACCTGACGTGGGTGCTGGGAACCAAACCTGAATTCTCTGGAAGGAGCAGCAAATGTTCTTAACCCGGAGCTCCATTATGGTATTTATTCCAAAAAAACAAAACCAAAATTTGTGCCTGTTGTTTCTTCTCGTGACCACACAAGAGATCTCAAAGAGGATCTTAAGGAAACAGGGTTTTGTGATGATCAGAGAAGTGGTTATGGATGAAGGAAGCAAAGACATTTTCTCATTCATCCCCATGACCACAGCTATTTACATCTCTGACATAAAACAATGCCCTGCGAAGTTTTGTGAACACAAGAATGTGTGAAGTAGATTCTTTGTATTTTTGGAATTGCTCTTACCTAACAGAGACCTTCTGGACACTGCAAAGGCTTTTGAAAAATGGAGATGCAGAACTGTCACATTCAGAGAATGGACCCTTTTATGTGAGGGGAAGGCTGTGATAGGGAGACAAAGACAAGAGTGGGAAATCTAAAGTGTCCTCTCCCTCTCATTAGCCAGACAGGACCTAGTTGCACAAGCAAGAGAGAAGACAACATGCTCTACGTATTGACCCAATGAATATCCTATTAGGCCGCATGACTAAAGCCATGGCCACCCAAAAGCACCTAGATAGTTTTCTTTTTCAATGACTCCTGATTGGCTACAGTCAGCCTTATTCTGCTACGAAACATCCCGAGATGATCAAGTCAGAAGACCTTGCTTCCATATCACAACTTAGAGTCGATAGTAGAAACCCATTTCTCAAGCAGAGCAAAAGTGGTTTTTTCTTTCCCTGCAGCTAGGTTACATCTAAGGAGATGGAATGAACCAGAACTCTCCCACAGAAGATTCTACTCTGTAGAGTTACTGATTTTTTTATTTGTATATTGGAGGGAGGAGAAAGGGGATGCATGAGCCATCACGAGCCTTTTGGCTATGACTTCCTGTGGATCTGCATTCCCTACATTAGCAAAAGGAGCTTGTGGGTGACTAATGCATTTGCTTGGCATTTTGAGTATTTATGCACAAAACCATACTGGGGTCACACTTGGTGAACAATATATGGTTTATTTATAGCAAAGGAAAGGCTGTAAATAGTGTCTCAGGGTCTCTCTGGGAACCAGTTATGGATTAGAGTAATTGAAATCAGTTAGGGTGGTCGGAAATATTGGCAGAAGAGGCGGGTTGTGATGGAAAGCCTCCTGAAGGATTTCTTCTTTCATTTTCTATCAAATGGTACTCAGTTAAAATAAACGACCGCCAGCAAATTTAGAAGATGAACAAGATTTTGGGTTTGAGCAGTAGTGAAAATCAATTCTCTGTCTTTTCTAGAGCTAAGGCCTTGTTTCAGGAACCATTAACTATCTAGACCCAAATGGCTCTCAGTGGAATCATCCCGCCCCCTTTCGGAAACTAACCCTTTTGGGCTGCCTCTGTCTTAGTTTGGTCTGTGGCTGGACTTTGCAAACATCAGGGCTGGCAGAGTAACAATCTGCCACAGGCAAGAAGAAAATCCAGTTCAACATGACTTAGCTGATGTTGGGTCAAAATTCTCAAGTCTGACCTCGGGTAGTATAATTTAGCCATATTTAAGGACAGCACGATTTTGGGAAAAAGTTACCTGATGATAATAACTCCATCCTGTGTGTACAATCAAGTTTAAGACGTGTTTACATTGAAACTTTTTATAAAAGTACAGGTGGCCTCTTCCATAAAGATTGGTTTTGTTGACTTGGAAACATTGCTTAAGATAAGGGTCTAGGGAGAATGACTGAGACAAACATAAAAGTCTCTGGGAGCCAGACCTACAGCTAGCACAGAAGTCACCTAGGCTGTTGTAAAGTACAAGTGACATCTCCCGTAAGGATGGGTTTATGGAATTCAAGATAAAGGTCTAGAGATGAAGAATCTGGGATAAACAAACTTAAAAGTCTGGGGAATTCAGGCGAGGCTTGACCCTGTAGATAGCACAGTTCACCAGGCTACTAAGTATGCGCATTCCCAGCTTTCTGGGTGGGAAACGGGTCTGATCCAGGAGACAAGCCTGCGTGGTTACCATTCCTTGTTGCCATAGTGCTTATTTGTGAACACAAGCACCTTGTGTCCTCTTACATTGGGCCATTCAGAACATTCTTGATATTTTTCAGGTCCTGGGGGCTGCGGGTTGGTGATGTTTCCCCATTGCATGTACTATTCAGAGTCTCAACAGTTGTCCTTACAGTTCTGGCTCACCTTTCCTGAGTTAAGAGAGAGCAGGAAGTAGAAAGTTAGACTTCTAAGAATCAAAACTTGTTATTGTCTAGCTCTCTGGCTTCTGTAGTGGTTTGTATCTGAACAAGTCCCCCAGGGACTCCTGTGTGGAACGCTTGGTCTGTAGCCAGTGCTGTGCCGGCAAGGGGCCTGGAACATAAAGCAAGGGTGATGGAGTTGCGTAGGTCACCAGGGGTATGTAGCATGTGGACAGCCTCAGCAACAAGCTCCTGCTGCCGCAACTAAGGCTTTCTGCCATGGCTCCCCTGCCATGATGGACTAAGACCCTCTGAAACTATAAGCCAAAATAAACCTTTTTTCTCTGGAGTAGCTAGGTCAAGTATACTATCATAGTGTCTACCCATCTTTTCCTCTGATTGGTGTAGTTGGGGCTGTCTGTGTCTCTGATGATCAATCTTCCAGGTGCCAGTGGATCCAAGGCTCAGATGGTTGCTCCTTATAGTGTAGTCAGGGCCATGGTTCCAGTCACCCTGGAGGTTACTCGGCCTTCTCGGAGATCGCTCAGTGCTCACAGGGGTTGCTCTGAAATACTGGGGGTTGTTCAGGCCTGCTCCCACGGAGGTTGCTTGCTTGGGGCTGTTCCCACTGAGGTTGCTGCCTTGGGCCTGCTCTGTCAGAGGTTGCTGACTCAGGCCTGCTACCCCAGAGGTCGCTGATTCATGCTTGGTCCCACAGAAGTCTCTGGCTTGGACCTGCTCTCTCAGCAGTGGCTCCCTTGTAACTGCTCCTGTGGAGGTCACTGCCTTAGGCCTGCTCTGACAGAGGTTGCTGGCTCAGGCCTGTTCCCATAGATGTTCCTGGCTTGGGCCTACTTCCGCAGAGGTCCCTGGCTTGGGCCTGCTACCTCAGAGATCCATGACTCACCCCAGGGGTTATTGTTAAAGATACATTAAAAAAGAGTTATGTTGAATTCATACCTCAGAATTTGGCCTTATTTTCAAATATGATCTTGGCAAAGGTAATTAACATAAAGTAAGGTTATAAAGGTTAACCCACAATCCCTAAGGATTGTGGGTAAATATCAAAAGTTAAGAAGATTCTTCCTAGAGTTCTTAGAAGGAGCATAATCTTGCCCATTTTGGATACTAACCTCATTTATGATGTAATACTAGTAATTATGAGATACAGACCCAGCATGGGTAAGTCAGGTCAGTGTCACTGTAGCTGTCTTTCATGTTAGTCCATTAAGATGTGCATTAGCCTAGACTTAACATCTAAAATTTTTTAAAAGATTTATTTATTTATTTATACAGTATCCTGCATGTAGGCCAGAAGAGGGCACCAGATCTCATTATAGGTGGTTATGAGTTAACATGTGGTTGCTGGGAATTGAACTCAGGACCTCTGGAAGAGCAGTCAGTGCTCTTAACCACTGAGCCATCTCTCCAGCCCAACATATAAAATTTTTAAGTAATATATATAGTCATTACTTATACTCTGATGGTTATATAGTTTATGTATATTTTCCAGGGAGCTATGCCCCACAAATACACACACACACACACACACACACACACACACACACACACACACATATCCCAGGTTTGTTTACCATAACAATAGTAGACAAAGCAGGTGAATCCTACTAAGAGCATTCCATAGATAAGGATTCTTTCACTAGTTAATGCTGTTAGTGGATTTGCAAGATTGGTCATCAACATGTACACATGGATAGTTGGTTGCCTCAGAATATTTTCTTTACTAGAGACGACCTCAGTAGAAAGAGAGATTGAGCTGCAGCTTCTTGCTAACCCTTTCCTTCCCAGTTTCCAAGGAGCAAGAGAGGCTGAATGCCTTCCTTATTTATTTATAGCTTCCCAGACTAGGAAAGCTAAGGACTTTTCCATATGTTTCAAGAATCATACCTCATCTGAGCTTCTCAACAACCCTAGGGGGTCATTAGCTGTTTTTTTCTTTTAGTGATAACTTCATTTTTAAAGAGAGAAAATGTATTCAAGATGCAGCAAATTCTTTTGCTCAATTATCGGTAGATAGAATTTCCCCATGTTACAATCACCAAGATTATCTTTTTAAAGGTTGTTTATTAGATACACACACTGTCTCTAATTTTTAACAGGAATAAAACTATAAAGAACAGATTTTTGCAGAAACTTGTATTAAATCTAAATTTATTTGAACTTTGTCCCTATAGGCATTCTCCCCTTAGCTGTTCAGAGAAGTTTTACGTACCTATAGAAAAAGTTCATGCAAATACCAACTCAATATGTTTTCACAATAAAGAATTATTTGTTCCTGGGCTTGGAGAGATGACTCAGTGGTTAGGAGAACTTGCTGTTCTTCCAGAGGACATAAAATTTGGTTCCCAGCAGCAACATAATGCTGACGACCATCTGGAATTCTAGTTCCAGGGATCTGACACCTTCTTCTGGCCTCTGCATACCCACACACATGACATACATTCAGACACAAACTTATACTTAAGAAATATTATCTATTCCTGGAGTTCCCTTTGTGTTTCCTTCTAGAAATTACACTATTGTCTCCCATCAAGGGTAACCACTATTTAGGCTTCTGACGCTAGAGATTTATCCATGTGGTTATCTGAGTTATAGTTGGTTCACTTGATATAAGGTATTAAGTCTATAGATTAGAAAAATGGAGTCTCAGAGAGGTTAAGTAACTTGTTCAAAATGACATAGCAGTAAATAGCAGAGCCAGAATTTGAATTCAGGTAATCTGACTACATTGTTAACCGTGATGCTATTTTGTCCCTGATTGCTGTTTATCTAATATCTATATTCTAGATTTTATGTGATGAATTATCATGATCAAAGTAACTTATAGAAAAAGGTTTACTTTGTCTTATGGTTCTAGAGGGCTAGAGTTCACAATGGTAGGTAAGGCCCGGCATGGCACTAGGAGCAGAAAGCTAGCTGACTACATCTTTACTCATACACAGGAAGCAGAGCGAGTGAACAGGAAGTGGAGCAGAGCTATACACCTTCAAAGTCCATCCTACGTGACGTACTTCCTGCAGCCAAGCTCAACCTCCTAAAGGTTTCAGAACCTCTCTCAAAGAGCACCACCGACTGGAGTCAAACGTTCACATTCATGAGCTTAGGGGGTCATTTCCCATTCAAACCACAACATCATCTACGTCCTTTTCCATAACAGCTAGAACACACTAATAGATGTTTGTATACAACATGCTAATAGATTTCCTGGAGTGAATGAATGACAAATAAATAAGAATGAGATGTGCTTGTTTCTACAATGCAGTGATTTTGCTTAGGTTGTTAGAAATGCCTTAAGAGATTCTACATCTTCCTCTGGTTTACCTTGATTATGGGCTTTTCCTCAGACTCACTCACACTGCCTGCCATCCTTTGTGTTTTCTGGAGGTGCTGGGACGGAACCCAGGGCCTCACACGTTAGCCAAGTACTTTACCAATGAGCGACACCCTCCACCCTTTGAAAATTGCCTTGCAAGTTATTAGTCTAAACTGATAGTCTTTGAGGTCATAAGTGATCACTAGAAAATTTCCAGAACCAAGAGAAGTGGTAAATTTCCCCCAAGATTTAAATTTTTTCCAATATCTTGAAAGCCTGTTCCTAAAGCAGAAAAAAGTAAGGAGGTAAGGATGTGCCATCTCAAAATTTGTCACGTCTTTCAGTTAAAATTACTTGAAGAACTTCAGCTTCAAAGGGGGGCATTTGACCTGTTTTTCCTTGCATGCACAAATCATAAAAATTCTTTTTAAAAAATAATTTATCTTTTGAGATTATATTATATTTCTATTGTTTTCCCCTTTCCTGCAAATGTACCCATGCACCCCTCCCATGCCTTGCTCTCTTTCAAATTCAAGGCCTCTTTTTCTTTAATTCGTGTGTGTGTGTGTGTGTATTTTCCTAAATACATAAATATAATCTGATCAGTCCATATAATGTTACTTGTCTGTATATGTTTCCAGGACTGTTCATTTGGTATTGGATAACCAGTTGGTGTGCTATTCCCGGAGCCATAAAAATTCTTTAGGGAGGCATGTCTTCACATATCAAATCTGGAAAATAGCCTTGCTCACCAAAGACTAGTAACCTGAGCTGCAATCAAGCTGAATAAACAAACGTCAAAGCAATCTTTATCTTCCACTTCCTTGCATGCTTCTCTCAGCAGCATTCCTAAAAATCACCTCCCTAGCCTGGCTATCCATTTTTCCCTCTCATTCCCTCACAAATTAATTATTCTTTGTTTAAAAAGTATAAAAGCGTCAAGCGCTGGTGATTTCTTCAGATGCTGCTCTCTTGTGAAGATCCTGCCATACATGTGAAATCAATACAATTTTCATGCTTTTCTCTGGTTAGTGAGACCCTGAATTAGTTGGATTCCTTCATGAAGGCAAAGCACCCATTTAAGAGCTGATGAAGGTAGGGGCATCTTTCCATTCTCTCATAGAAGAAACAGCTTCTTGTTTCGTTGGAGAGTATTTTTTCTCAGAGTGACATTTTTGTATACTGGACATAGGTAAGTCACTTCATGAATAATCCAACTCAAGAGTTAATTATCAGTGAACTGATCTTATGCTCAATGTTTTTACTTTATTGAATGAATATTGTATTTGATAAGAAAAACACGTGTGTGCAAGAACACATATGAGAGCATTATAAGAAATGGGTTATTTGCACTTTTGTGGTCTAAAATAAGGATCGCTGAACCTTTTCTCTAATGGGTCAGATAGTAAATCCATTAGGCTGAGACCCAAATCTGCACTTTAAAGTGGAAACAGGTATAAAAAATATCAGAACGAATGTATATGTTCCAGCAATGTGTTCCAATAAAACGTTATTTCCAAAATCAGGCACAGGCTGTGTTTAATCTACAGACCATATTTTGACAATCACTTTTCCAGGAAAAAAAGAGATAAAAATTGATTCAAGGAGCAAAGGCCCTAAATAAGATCAGAGGAAAAATAAACAATTTCCCTCAATTTGGTAAATCGTTTATAGACATACCCATTGTCTCTCTGGTGTCCTAACTAAAGAGAAACATGACAATGAATGTCTTCTGATTGGAATAGCTGCAGATAAGCATTAACATCCCAAGTCTAATCTTTACCTTTGAAACTCCTGCTTAAAGTTGGACACTGATTGGCATGGTGACTGAGAACTGGAGATGGTTTTGAGCCTTTACTAATAGTGGCTGACTGTGGGAATTTGAATGAGGGTGGCCCCCACAGGCCCATATATTTGAATGCTTGGTCCCCAGTTGGTAGAAGTGTTTGAGAAAGACTGGGAGGTATGGCCTTGTTGGAGGAGACATACCTCTGGGGGTGGGCTTTGAGGTTTCTAAAGCCTATACCATTTCCAGTTAGCTCTTTATCTGTCTTGTAGTTGTTGCCTTAAGGATGTAAGCTCTCAGCTACGACTTCACTGACATGCCTTCCTCCTTGCTGCCATGGTATTTGCCATGATGGTTATGAACTTTAGCCCTCTGGAACTGCAAGCCCTAATAAACTCTTCTATAAGTTACCTTGGTAATGGTGTCTCTTCACAGTGATGTAAAAGTAACCAAGACGTTGTCTCTAAACTATACAAGCAATATTGTGCTGAACCTCTGCTTCCCTCCGAGAGCCTGGAATTTGCTAATAGAGATTACCTCTGTGCTTATCCCCTGGAGTAAGAATCCTGAGTACCGGATCCTTAATGAGCTAGTCTGGCTGACAATATTTGACACGTGTAACCGCAGCTCATTAGTGGAAGAATTAAGCATCCTGCATGACTCTGCTGAGAGAGAATCCTTTGAAGGAAGTGCCAGATTCTGACTCCTTTCTCCTCATATGCCTGGTCCTTTGCTCGTTGTACTTGATATCTGCTTTATAGGCCATAATAACTATGAGTGTGACTGTATGCTGTATCCTGGGCATCCCTGACCCACTCATCTGACCTGGAAGTGGTCCTGAAGACCCCATGACATGGAATAAAGAATTTTCCCACCTTGTTCCCTTCTCTCAAGACACAAAACATCAGCATTTAAGTGTGTAACTATTCCTGACAAAACTTGGTTTAACATAACAGAAGGTTTGCAAGTCTGTAAGATAAAATGTGGTCAGAGCTTCCCTAAATGAGTAACATCCAAGAAAATGGATGAAGAAGTGAGAAACGACTGACTTTGAAAATAGGCCCAAATTGATTTTAAAAGGTGGGGAGGGAGCTTGTTGTTAGACATATGGCTACTTTCAGCCTTCATCTCTGGGGCCAACCCAAAAGACTTGATGTGTCAACACAATTCCTAAAATCTAATGCTGGGCACGGGGTTCAGTAAATCACCTGTGCCCAGCTGTAGGTAGAGTTCTTCTGTCTCATCAGTCAGCTTTGTCCTGATAGTCAGCTCCCAAATAACCATATACTTATTATTAATTATAAATATTTGACCGATAGCTTAGGCTTGTTACTAACTAGCTCTTAAAACTCAAATTAGCTTGTATTTCTTATCTATGCTCTACCACCGCATGGCATGCTCATCTCCTGCTTCCTCTGTCTGCCTGGTGACTCTGCCCTCCTTCTTCCCCATTCTCTCAGTCTGGCTCGCCCACCTAACCTCTTTCTGCCTAGCTATTGGTCAGTCATTTCTTTATTAACAGTGAGAGCAGTACGTCTTCATAGTGTACCAAAGAATTATTCCTCAGCACCCAGATTCACTACAAGGAGTTGATCTTGAACTACCTACTGAACTTGGCCTTGTTTAAGCAACCACTCTGGGAAATGCTCCAATTGTGCCTATATAAATCATACCGTTGCTTTTGGTCTGAGAGAGTCTCCACAGGGGGCTGTTCTCCCTTGTGTATTCCCCCAATTCCAGGAACTTCCCAATGCAGTCATCCTTCTATATCTGTGGGTTCCACATTCATGGGTTCTACCAACTATAGATAGAAAATATTTGGAGAAATTGTATCTGCATTGAGCATCACAAACTCCCCCTTTGTCATTATTCCTTAAACAATACAGTATGGCATCTATTAACACAGCATTCACTTTGCATCAGGAATTCTAATAAGAAGAGATGGCTTAAAATATATGGAAAGAGCTAATTTCTGTGCAGATGCTATGGGATTTTATACAAGAACCTCGAGTAACCACAAGTGCTGTAACCAGTCTCCATTTTCTACTGAGGGAAGGGATGACTGTACTCCTATAGTCTGAAGTAATCCTTGACAGTTAGCTTGAGGACTAACCCACAGCCTTCCCTAACCTTGTCTGTAGGTACAGTGACCCCACCCAGCATTTGTCATGTCTCAAGTCCTTGCGCTTCCCCTATTAGCAGTGACCTCAAAGGTTGTGGATAAGGACTTGTAAATCATGTAGGTGTCACTGGACAGAAAACATTCCAGAAAACACCAAGGTGAACACATACTGCAAAGAAAAGGGAAAGAAAATCCAGCATGTTCGCAAAAAAGCTGAAGGTGTAAGGTGTCCTTTGCCACATTGAAACCAAAACCAAACCAAAACAAAAAATCCCAAACAAACGTTTTCCTAAGACTTAAAAAAAATATTTTGAGTATTTCTGCTTATGAATTAGTCTTCTGCTTCCATTACTAGAAGATATTTAAATCTTATCTATCACAGTAAATGAGTATTAACTTAAAATATCCTTTCTAAACACCTGACTTGAACCCTGGTCTCTGCAGCCTCGCTGCATTTGGTTGGCAACTGACCACACCTTTTCAGTTTCTTCTGCTTCATCTAAATTTGTTCATGCACCCTGTCTTCAAAATTCATCATCTTGTGGTCCCACCACAGTTGGGGTCTGTGTTGATGTCCAGTAGCCCATGTCTAGACCCCAACTTTGTGACCATGTTAGTG
Organism: Microtus oregoni; assembly: GCF_018167655.1. Lineage (NCBI taxonomy): Eukaryota > Metazoa > Chordata > Mammalia > Rodentia > Cricetidae > Microtus > Microtus oregoni. The sequence goes on from NW_024545164.1 coordinate 26,431, forward strand.
TTCAAGGGCTGTGCTACCACTGGGGCCATACCGGTTTGGGTTGCCAGCACTGTCACCTGGAGCCATGGTGTCATGCAGGCCAGGGATGCTGCTGAGGGCCATGTCTGGGTCCATGGTCCTACTGCAGCCAGGATCTGCGCTGATGCCTTCAGTTCCTGACACCGTTGAAAGCCATGCTAATGCCAGGGGTCAGAGTCACCACTGGGGGCCGTGTTGGTGTCTGGGGGCCATGCTGCCATGGGGGCCATGATGATCTGAGTGGTCTGTGCTGCCACCTGGGGCCATGGTGACATATGAGCCCAGGCTGCTGCCTGGGACCACGTTTGGGTCCATGTTCCTAATTCAGCTGGGGTCTGTATTGATGGCTATGGCCACCAGAGAGCACACAGATGCTCATGGTCTGGGTTGCAACCTGTGGCCAGGTGGGTTTCTGAGGACTATGTTCCTGCCAGGGCCATTCTGATTGGAGTGGCCTGTGCTGTATCCAGGGCCATGGTGTCATATGGACCAGGGCTGTTGCTGAAGGCCATGTCTTGTTTCTGGGCCCTATAGCAGCCAGGGTCTG
>NW_024545165.1:0-26907 GCF_018167655.1 Microtus oregoni
GGGAGGAACAGGGACTGACCCAGACCACAGGACCAATCACAGGCAGGAGTGGGGCCAGCACGCACCCCCCTGCCAGCGCCTTTGCTTTCTGCTCGGACTCAGCACCCTGAGGAAGGTGGGAAGACAGGTGGGCAAGGATTCTGAGCCCTGCCTGTCACTCCACAGACATGGAGGCTCCACACAGCCCACACTGCCCAGCCCACAGAATGGCAGAGCAGCCGTTTCCTGAGTGAAGCTCGTTGTGAGCAAGAACCTGAGCTCCTGGGACAGGGCCCATTCTGAGAAAAGGTGGCCTGGACCTCACGGGAAGTGGCTGCTTTCTATCACACCATTCCCGAGGTGTGACGGTGAAGCAAGCGGGAGATTCAGCCACCCTGGGCTGTGACTGCACACTCTGCCCTGCCTCCAGAGGCCTTCACTCGCGGCTCATTGGTTCTTCTGAAGCTGCTTAACGTCCAGGCTGGGCTTTGAGCCTGGCTCTATGGTGATTACCCAGTGCCTCACCTGGACCCCCTTGAGGTAAATGACCAGTGAGCAGAATAAGAAGAAACGGAGGCAGGCCAGGCCAAGAACTCCCAGGATCCCCAGATTGGGCCCAGAGCAGTGGGTCCAGGGTACAGAATGCCATTCCTGGGGATGTGCCTGTGCCACCCCTGCCTGTCCAGGGTTTGCTTATCTTAAGTACAGAGTCGTACAATACCAGTCAGGACATCCCCCAGAGCTCATCCTGCCTTGGGGGACAGCCTTGGGGACGTCCCTCAGTCAGGGTCTACTGTGGGGTTAGTGGGATCTGCTGGGAAGAAGGCTCCTGCCAGCAGCGGCGGTAGAGACGGCTTAGCACTCCTAACTCTCCCTTGGCTGTCTGAAGCTGGTGTGGGCTAGTAAGGACAGAGGCTACTTCTGCCTCGCCTTTTTTTTTTTTTTTTTTTTTTTTTAATTTTTCGAGACAGGGTTTCTCCGTAGCTTTTTGTTCCTGTCCTGGAACTAGCTCTTGTAGACCAGGCTGGCCTTGAATTCACAGAGATCCGCCTGCCTCTGCCTCCCGAGTGCTGGGATTAAAGGCAAGTGCCACCAACGCCCGGCTCTGCCTCTCCTTTTGTCCGGCTTTGGGACTATCCTGCTCAGGGGACAGGAGCCCACGCTCAGATTTTAGGGATCATCCTTACAGGCGCTGGCCCTGTATAAAACACTGCAAGACAGAGCTGCAGCAAGGTCCAAGAGATAAGAAGGGAGTGGGCGTTGCCACTCAGCTCTGCCCCTTGTCCTCCTGGGTACAGCGGAGGGCCCTGGATCGGGCTGCACCCCCCTAGAGGAAACAGTTGCTCCTTCTGAGTCCCTGCAGGCAGCTGCAGCTCTGGCCCCGGCAGCCCCCACGCACTGGGCTGGAGGGAGATTTGATGTTGGCCTGGCCTGCACCGGGACCAGCCCTATCTGAATGAAAGAGTCCTATTGAGATGCTCTCTCGTCTAGACACAGGCCTTGAGCCCTTGCTTGGGGAGAGGCAGGATCTGGTCCAACCCAAGAGGCCTGGTGTCCCCCGTGGGCCTCCGCGTGCTGGGTCACAGCTATGCCAATTATCCCCTTCTCAGAGTCCATCCCCCCACCCACTTTGGGTTGAACCTGAACTCTGTAGAGTGTTTTCTTCTTCACCATAGACCCAGATCTGTGCAGTCTGCACTTCAAACAAACTCTTGTCACAAGGTAGACCAGCTACCCCTAACGCCGTGAAGCCAGTTGACCCGGATGCCCTGGAGGAGGGGACAGTAATAGGAAATTCAGAAGCCCCAGAGTCCTATGTAGTGTGAAGTGACGTTGCCTCTTCCCTTAAATGCCTGCCTTGAGCAGCCAAGGAAGTGTCCCAGACTGGGCATTACCTCAAGGCCCCTTGACAGCCTCCTGAGGCCGTGTAAGGACCTGACCTAGCCTGGCCCTGAGGTCGGGTTCCTCGGCTGAGGATCTGCAGGGAAGAAGAAGGCGGCTAGCTTGGCGGGAGGCCTCCTTTGTACCAAGTCTTTTCTCAACGGTGGAGCTGGGCTGCCTGCCAGGTGCCAGGGTGCGGCTCTGGCCTCCCGCCCCACAAGCAGCTTTGCCGCCAAGTCCTGTACCTGGCTCTGTGGCAATTTCCCGCGCTTCCTCTGCCAGGTCCGGCAAAGTGAGAGGCAGGGTGTGTGGGGAAGACAAAGTGGGCAGGCTCCCAGCTCACCCAGCCCACAACTCTGGTAGGGATTCCAAGCCTAGACAAAAGGGCTGACTGGGGCTTGGGTATTTAAAACTGAATTCTCATAAATGTATATATGAATATATACATAAATGAAAATATATGAATGAGAATATATACATATATGAATATCTGAATGAGAATACATACATTACGAATATATATGAATGAAAATTCAATTTTAAATGCCAAAGTATATGTGTGTGCATGTATGTATGCATGTATGAATATATACTCTTACTCAAATAAATGGACCCTCAACCCCACCGTGTGTTAGCTGTCAGATGGGGATAAGTCACTCAACCACAGTGCTTCGTTTCTGTCTGAAAAACTGAGGGCAATACTTGCTTGTAACTTAGAAGGTTCTTGGAAGGATTAGGTGTTTGCCCCGGCCACTCTCAGAACCAAATCTAGAGACACGAAGAGCTGTGGAAGCCTTGCTATGACTATGGTGTTGCTATCAACGGGGAGAATGTTAAACAACATGGCTTTAAATTTTCACTTATTTGTGTGGGTGCACACACTGTTGTAGATGTGGAAGTCAAGTGGACATCTTGAGGAGTCCGTCTTCTCTTTCCACCATGTGGGGTCCTGGGGTCCTTGTCATCAAGCCTGGTGGCAAGCACCTTTACCTGCTGAACCAAACCACCAGCCGAAGGGCCAGGAGCGGCCAGGAGGCTCCTCTGTCTCTCTGGCCCTGGATGTCTCCCGCTGGCCTTTCCCTGAACTTCCACTCGGTTTTCGTCTCTCTTGGCAGATCCTCTGTGTCTCTGAACACATAGCCAAGCACAGCCAGCTCCGGGTACTCAGGTTAGGCGAGCAGCAGAAGCAGACTGAGCCTGTCCCCAGAAGTCCATGTGCTGGGAGTCTGGAGGTGATGGCATCCTGACGTAGAGCCTGAAGCAAGATGACGAGGTCATCGGGAGCCCTGCCCTTGGAAGGAAACAAGGTAGTTCTCAGGGGACCCTGGTTAGGTCTTCGGAGAGGAGCGCTCCAGACTGGCCCTCTTGACCCCCTGCCTTCCTGAGAGTTCTTCTGAACAAGTCTGTCACTGTGATGCTGTTCTCCACTGAGCCTTCATCATAACGAAGCAGAAGCTACCACCATACTCTCCCTGGTATTTAGCTAAATAAACCTTGTTTCTATTGAAGCTATTCGACTGCAGTATTATGGCATAGTAACGGAAAACAAGCTAATACAAACTGGCACCTCTGAATCCTAGCAATGGGAGGAAAAGCTGTTGAACAGTTGGGGTTGTGTATCAAGAGTGCAGCTATGGCTAAGAACCCTGGGAAGCAGAACTGGACGGGAAGGCATCCTGAAGGGATCTACCCCCGTGGTGACCTGGAGAGGTTGTCAAGGGACCTGTGCAGGGTGCTGGTGCGGCTTTAGTGCTGTTGACCCCTGCAGTCCTTTATCCCAGCACCTGACTTAGATTGCTGATGTGATGTCTCCCTCCAAAGGCTGAGCTTTCCATCGGTTCCTTCCCTGAAATATTGTCTAGACAGCATCAGCCTGGGGTGAAGGGTACAAGAGGACCCTGACTCCCGGCTTCGCTCCTCCCCAAGGCCTCCTGCTTCCCTTGTAGTACCATGAATGGCTTGGCCTCACTGCCCAGTTCCTTCCAAGTTCAGATCCTGGGGTCTTTGTCCCTAGACTGACAAGCATTTTCCCGCTGAACTGAACTCCCAGGCCCCCAGTGAGAACTTGCGAAGGCGATGCGCATGCCTCTGGCTGACTAGGCAGGGGAGGGTCACATGGGAGGAAGTGTGGAAAAGCAAAACACAAATATCAGTACCTCGAGATGTTTCCCTCCTACACACATAGTCAAATGATTGCAAATAGGATGTCCAAGGGCCTCTGGTTAGGGGTGACAGGCTTCCCAGAGTTCAGGGCTATGGAGGAAGAAACTGCCAGCACCTGCATGCAGTGGGAGGGTCAGAAGTCTGTGCAGAGGAAGCCACGCATGAGGCAGGCAGGGAAGGGATGGGCAAAAATTCCCAGGGCAACGGTGTGGAGAGAGCCTTGCAGAAGGCGTCCAGAGGGCTGGAAGAACCCAGAAGAAAGCAGGGAAAGCTAGCGTGTGCCAAGCCCTGCTTAAGTGTCCTCCCAACAGCAGTGTCGTGGTCACGACCTTTGAGGGTGACATTTTTTTTTTTTTAACCAGGTAAGGCTCAGAGAGGTTAAGTTACTGGCCCAAGACCTCCTCTCTGGCAAGTGGATGTACTGAAACTCTAGCCTGAGTGTTACTCCGGAAGGCCTGTGACGCACGTGTCCCTGACAGGCGCTGCTGAGAGCAGCTTTGTACAGTTAGGGAGATTCTTGACCAAGGGAGTGAGCAGAAGGCTCAGGCGGAGCCCTGTTGGCGAAAGGAGGTTAGGGAAGATTCCCCGTTAAGAGGAAGAGAAAAAGATTTAACTAAGGCTGAGGTTTATGGTAGAGTGTTTACCTAGAGTGTGCGAGGTTTCGACTCTCACCCCTCACGCCACCCAGCACATACACACACTACACACACACATTCAACATACCACACACACTACACATACACACACCTCAACACACAACACACACTCACCAACACACAACACACACACACTGCACCACCCAATACATACTACACACCCCAACATACACACACACACAATACACACACTACACACACATACACAAAAAAAAATTCAAGGCTGATGAGAAGCCAAGGACAATGGCACGGGGTTTTGATCCTGCGCAATGTGCTGGCTTTGTGGGAGCCTGGCCAGTTTGGATGTTCACCTTCCTAGATATGGACGGAGGGGGGAGGACCTAGGACTTGCCACAGGGCGGGGAGCCCTGACTGCTCTTTGGACTGGGGAGGGAGGGGGAGAAGAGTGGGAGGAGGGGGAGAGGGATGGGAGGAGGGGGAGAGGGGTGGGAGGAGGGGGAGGGAGGTGGGAGGCTGGGAGGAGGTGGAAGCTTGTTTTTTTTTTCTTCCTTTTCTCAATAATAAAAAAAAAAGGTGGAAAAAAAATTCAATAATGGAAATTGGTAGGAGGGGCAGAACCAGAGGCAGAGACTATCTAGGACAGGCTAGTACGGCCTCCAGCCTGAAGTCCAGGGACGGCGGATCAGAGGAGTCTAAGAGGTCACATGGGTAGGACGATGTGAAAGGAGTCCAGAGAGGCCCACATCCTTATCGTCAGAACCTGTGGGTGCCTTCTGTGACAAAGAGACCTACAGATGTGACTAAATTAAGGACCCTGAGATGAGATGACTTTTAGGTTTGCTGGGTGGGCCAGAGACAGTCACAGGGCACGTTAAAGTAAGAGGCAGGACGTCCGCGGGCAGAGGAGGACGGCGCGTGCTGACAGGAGCGGAAGCGGAACCGAGCTACAGAGCATAGGTGGCCTCCAGGGGCTGAGAAGGACAAGGAACAGATTCTACCCCGAGGCCTCTGAAAGGAACAAGCCCCTGAACACTTAGTCTCATAACTCACTTCAGATTTCTAGCCACTGGAACTACACAGTAAAAATCCAACCACCAGGTAGTGGTTGCATCGGCAACTGGAAAGTGATATAGATGGCCAAGCTCCTGGGGACTTTTTCTTGAGGCAGAGTGTCTCACTTCTGTACTCCTAGAACTCTCTATGTAGAGCAGACTTGCCTTGAATTCACAGAAGTTCAAGATGTCACACACTCAGCTTCTGGTGTTCTTGTAGCTATGAAAAGCTGGGGTCACCAGAACAGTTAAGAATAATGACCAAGATCTTGGTTTGGCTGATGAGACACGGAGTGTGACCTTTATAATCAGGACTGAGGGGCCTGTGAAGTGGCTCAGCATGCAAAGGGGCTTGCTGTCAAGTCTGACACTGACTGAGTTCGATCCCTGGGATCCACATGGTAAGAGAGAACCGACTCCGGAAGGTTGGCTTCTGATGTCTCCATGACTGCCGGTAGCCTTCCTGCAGATGTGCTCACAGGTAACACACATACACACTCCACACACATAAATAACCACACAAATGCCGGGCGATGGTGGAGCACACCTTTAATCCCAGCACTCGGGAGGCAGAGGCAGGCGGATCTCTGTGAGTTCGAGACCAGCCTGGTCTACAAGAGCTAGTTCCAGGACAGGCTCCAAAGCTCCAGAGAAACCCTGTCTCGAAAAACCAAACACACACACACACACACACACACACACACACACACACATAATAAATGTAAGAAAGAAGGTCTGGGAAGAGTGGGCTGGAAGGACCATGGTGTGTTCCATCTTGGATTTAGCAAGTTGGAAAGCCACAGGCTGTCCAGGAGAGCCTGGAACCCGGACAGGGTTTCTTTCTTAGCTCTGAATCTGTGCCACGGGAACCACAGTCTCTCCTAGTGCTCAGTAGAGCACTTCCGCCCCTTGCATCTGCCCTCTTCGCCTGTGTGGAAAAAGACTTGTTCCAGACTGCAGAAGCCGCAGTGTCTTTCACGTCTTACACCTGCAATGCAGTCTCTGGTCCAGGAGGGCCTTCATGTTAAAGGCCAGAGGTCAAAGCAGATGAGCTCAGATGAGCTGCTCTGGGTGAGTCCTAATGGCTCCTGAAGGCCCTCTGGCTGCTGGGTCCACCTCAGGATACTTATTGGTGTTCGAGGCTGTTCTACTCCAAACACACCTGTGGACAGCTGTGTGTGTGTGTGTGTGTGTGTGTGTGTGTGTGTGTGAGAGAGAGAGAGAGAGAGAGAGAGAGAGAGAGAGAGAGAGAGAACCGCACTTTCCCTCAGCGGAGCCCGACCAGTCACAGTGCACATTCCAACACTGAGCACACGTGTGTGGGGTAAAAGTCACTTAGCATTTGTCATGAAAAGAGCCTGCTTGGCCTGCCAAACAGGTGGGAACTAAGGCCTGAGAGGCAAGCAGATGACCTGGGGAGGACCCCTAGCCTAAGAAGAGAGGGGCCCAGGCCCCTTGGACTTGGGAAGGGGACCTCTGATATCCTCATTTCTCTGTGTGATAACTCAACAGATGGGTTTTAATTCATTACTTACTCGGTGTGTGTGTGTGTGTGTGTGTGTGTGTGTGTGTGTGTGTTCTACCATGTGGGTTCCAGGTACTGAACCGGAGGAATCAGACTCAGTGGCAAGTGCCTTTACCTGCGAGACATCTCATCAGTCCCCTGTTTTTTGTTTTTAAGATTGAATCTCACTCTTTAATCTAGGCAGGCCTGGAGCTCACTATGTCACCTAAACTGGCTGAGAACTCAACAGCAGTCCTCCTGCCTCAGCTCGCAGAGTGGAGGGACCACAGGTGCGAGCCACTGTGCCCATCAAAGGATGTTTGACAAAGGAATGCACGTGCATTTTGTCTTCTGTCAAACATAACAAAAAGAGAACTAGGAAATCTGTGTCAAATCTGTGTTGTGACACACACCTGTGATATCTGTCACTTGGGAAGTAGAAGCAGAAGGATCAGGAGTTCAAGGTCATCCTCAGCTACTTAGCAAGGTTGAGGTAAGCCTGGGCTACATGGGACAACCACTAAATAATACCACCTAGGGGGAAAAAGTGTCAATTGTATATGTAAAACCAACAAAAAACAAGATATATGTTAATAATCCAAATAACTGAATTACGTATGTCAGTGTGAAACTGGACCCTACTTAGAAATAGTTCAAATGTCTATGCCAACTCAACCTGAAATGACTGGTCTTAGAAGTACATAGAGAAGGGCCTGGTTAGAACCTGAAAGGGCGAAAGGGGACTGGAGAGTCCACGCTGCAGTTAAGAACACTTGTAGAGGACCTGGGGTCGATTCCCAGCATCCCCATAGCTTAACCAACTGTAAGTCCAGTCCCAGGGGAACCAGTGCCCTCTTCTGAACCCTTCAGGCACTGGGCACACATGGGGTACACATACATACATGCATATAAGACACTCATATACATAAAGCAAATAAATTTTTCAAAAAAGGAGAAAGGACTTAAGAAAAAAATAACATTTTATCTTGAAAGTAACTCATCTCAGGAAAACTGGTCCTGAGCAGTTGGATGAAATAAATGGGGCCAGGTGTGATGTTGCACGCCTTTAATCCCAGGAACTCTGGAGCCAGAGGACGTGGATCTCTGTGAGTTCCAAGTCAGGCTCATCCACATAGTGAGTTCAAGGACATCCAGGGCTACGTAGTGAGAGCCTGCCTCAAAAAAAGGGAAGGGAAGGGAAGGGAAGGGAAGGGAAGGAAAGGAAAGGAAAGGAAAGGAAAGGAAAGGAAAGGAAAGGAAGGAAAGGACAGAAGGTAAATTCAATTACCTTTAAGACACTGTCATAGACCTATGAATCTAGAAACTATGTGGAAAGTGAGGGCACCAGCTCTCTCTCTCTCTCTCTCTCTCTCTCTCTCTCTCTCTCACACACACACACACACACACACACACAGAGAGAGAGAGAGAGCAGCATGAGAGCAGTTGGGGTGCATATAGAAGATGTTCACAGGAAAGTGGGGTGTTTTCTAATAAAAGAGAGCTATCTCCGGAACCCAAGGGCAGACTCTAGGCCTCAGGAGCGACAGAGCCAGGGAAGCGGTCAACAGGAAACTCTTTATTTTATCTCATGCTTCTCCTTGCTGGGCTCCACTCCCACATCTGCTCCTCCTTCCTCCTCCTCCTCTGTGGACTAGTCTCACTGCTTTGCGGGGCACTGCAAATACACCAAATATTTGTTTTGTGTGTATGCCCAAACATGGCTGTCCTCTTCTGTCTTCAAGTAGACTCAGCTTGGACCAAGCTGCAGCCGCCTTCCTGGGAGCAGTGGAAGTGGCTGAACCTGTTGGTCTCCCATTGGTTTAATAAGCTAGGAACTGGGGGTGGGGTGCTGAGGGGGAGCACTTATTGTTCTAAGGGACTTCGGGGACTCTAATCCCTTTTTCTGCAGGAAAATCTGTCATCTCTGTGTAAGTCACTGAGTGTGACAGGATAAACTGGAGAGGAAGCCCCAAGGCACAGAGGCAGTTTTTTCTCTTCTCTCTCTCTCTCTCTCTCTCTCTCTCTCTCTCCTTTGTCTCTCTCTCTCTCTCTCCTTTCTCTCTCTCTCTCTCTCTCTCTCTCTCTCTCTCTCGTTTGTTTGTTTTAGCCAGTTTTTCTGTCTGTGGAACTCAGGGTGGTTCGGCTGCCTTTGCCTCCCACGTTCCAGGCTTACAGGTGTGAGCTATGAAGACAAATTAATATTAACCACCCCATCTTCTGAATTCCTGGCCTTCATCCCAGCTAGGGTATTCTGCTCCCCTTCCCTCTCCTCCCTTTTTATTTCTTTCTTTACTTGCTTTTTAAGACAGTTTCTCACAATATAGCCCTAGCTGGCCTGAAACCTGTTATACAGACCTGGACCAAGCTAACCTCGAACTCATGAGACCCATCTACATCTGCTCTCCAAGTGCACATGCCACCATGACCTCTTGCTTATTGATATATTGATACATATATATTAATTAGACAGGGTTTCACTGTGTAGCCCTGGCTGTCCGGGAACTCACTATGTAGATCAGGCTGGCCTCAAACTCAGAGATCCGCCTGCCTCTGCCTCCTAAGTGCTGGGATTAAAGACATGGACCACCGCCACCCGACATGGTTTGGTTTTCAGGGTAGAGTGTCATTATGTTCAAACTCTCCATCTTCCCGCCTTAGCCTCCCAAGTGCTGGGAATCCATGCAGGTGTCATCACACCTGGCTCAGACTCATCCTTAACCCACGAATTAGATCATATTCTTCCCTAGGGAAACAAGCCTAAAAAGATTCTTACCCTCCTTCTGTTGCAACTAAACTACAATACAAATTCCTCTCCTCAGCCTACCAGGCTCTGCCTGAATCTACCCAGATACACAGACTTTGCCTTTCACTGACTTTCTGCATCAACACTGTGGTCACCACTCTCCTCTTTCTAGTCCTTGACCAGGCACCAAGATCACCCCCACATGGACACGGCCATGCCTACAGTTCCCTCTGTACTGTGCTGTCGCGTGACAGATTCGGCATCAAGCCTGACTGAGGTAATGGCGCCCGTCACAGGGTCTTCCCGAACCTTCCCTTCTGAGGTAGAAGCAGCAATAGCTGCTCAGTCTTCCCTGCTTCTCCAGGTGTGCCCCTCAGGACTCACTGAGCCCCTTCTGATGTTTGCCTGTATATTTTCTCTCCCTCTCTCCCCTAGAAGTAAGCTCTAGCTAAGCAGGGACCTAGTCTGTCTCATTCTTCCGTGTTTTCCCTGCAGCAGAAATGAGTCTTGCGGCTGGGAGACAGTACAAAACACTCAGATGCCTGCCTAAGTAATTTGACCTCAAAGTAAGACAAGAGGCAACACAACGCAGCAATTTAGAGGAGTCTCCCCGCCTCCTGCCCTTGCAAACCCATGCGCGTGCAGCTCCTCTGCTTCGCTCTCAGCTCCCACAGTGGGCAGGACCCAGAGGGTGCAGTTTTACCCTGCGGTGCCACTACCACCGGCCACGTTCTCACTTGGAGAGGGCTTGCCATCGAGCAGCGCTCAACATGTATCTATCATCTAGTTTGTTACTAGTCAAGAGTTCATCCATTTATGGTTTCTTAAACTCCGTCTCCATCATTAGCCCCTCCTAGCTCTTCTTAGATCTTAGTTTTCTTAAATGGTGACCATGTGAGTTCATGTTTCGTATCGAATCTCTCTGCTGGCTTCATCGGGCCGTTCACTGCTTCCACGCAGCTTTCCCCCCTTTTTCCTCTTTTCTTTTCTTAACAATTTATTTAATTTTCTGAGCATGGGTACAAGGGTGTCAGATCCCCTGGAACTTGAATTACAGATGGCTGTGAGCTGCCATATGGGAGCAGGGAGTTGAACCTGGGTCCTCTAGAAGAGCAGCCAGCGCTTTTAACTGCTGAGCCGTCTCTCCAGACCCCCTTTTCTCTTTTAGTAATCACTTCCTAATCCTTCTTTATCTCCGATTAGTCCATTTGTAGGATTGCTGCTTCTAAGTTAATTACATAGCATCTTTTGAACTGAAAATCAATCAAGTCTCATCGCCACTTCCAGCAGCAAGCTTCTTCTACCTCCTTACAGCCTTCAGGGAGGTCACTCGCTTTGCAACTTGGAAGAGTTCTTATCCCATCTGTACTGAGGGTGGCAGCCATCTTGCTTTGCCCTCTCTGAGGGGTTTCCCAGATTCGGTCCTGAAGCCAGACAAGTGTCTGGAGGATGAGGACTGAGTCGACTGGGCTGTTTCCCCCGACAGGCCTTCACATCTTTCAGGGAAGGAGGAAGCAACATCTAACAGCCGTCACCACAAGCTCCTACCAGCCAGCATTTAATCTTGGGCAAGTCTCGGAAACAAAGGAAAAGCTTCCTCCGAACCCCAGGCCTTGCTCCTTCCCTTCAGGACTTCAAAGACACCATCGCCACCTCCTCTCCTGTCTCTCTTCAAGCCACGGAAATGTGGCTTCTGTTTTCTACCCCCAGGTGGCCCTTCTCTAACCAAGGTCACCACTGATGTCCTTGTCACTTGGTCTCTCTCCAGTTTCCGTACTCCCCTCTCAAAGCTCTTTGGAGATGTTTCGTCTTTGTTCAAGGTTCCCTCTGGATCGTCCTCCCCTCACTCTGGCCTCTGCTCTAGCAAGCTCATCTCCCACAGCTTCAGATACAGTGAATCCTGCCGGCTCACAGACACTATCTCCAGACCAGAATGGGACCCGGGCTCAACCTGAACACCCAGTTCCTGCCTTTCTTTTCATTAAGAGTCTTTTTCTCTTGCCTTTCTTTCCTTTGTGCTGGGAACTGAACCCAGGACCTTGCGAGTCACTCTGCTAATGAGTTACAGTCCCAGCCCTACCTGTTAAGTGTCTGAACTACTCTGGGCCACCCACTGTCCACACAGCTCCCGGTGATCTCTCCCATAGACCCACCCAACCGTTGTTATCTTCTGACAGATGTGTGAGAGTGTACTCCATCACCAGTGCCTGCAAGCACTTTTCTACCTGTCTCGTCTTAGATGCCTTTTGTTAGGGAAAGCCTTCCCAGACTGCCCTGCACAGGTCCCGTAAAGCCACGTGTGTTTCCCTTGATAGCCTCTCTTTAGCATCTACCATTGACCACCACCCCACGATTGCACACGCGTGCACGCGTGCACACACACACACACATACACACCACCCCACAATGGCACAGAAGGCTGGAACACTTTGAAGACAGGAACTGTCTTGTTCCCTGGTGTCTAGCACCTAGAACGGGTGAACAGCAAGCACTCATTAAGTTTGCTGAATACATAACACATTCCTAATTATCAAGCTTTTATCTGTTTATTAGAGTAGACTCCCAGAATCCTCTACCTGCCTTCATGCTAGTTCAGTACAAATTAAGATGCGATAGAAGAAAATACGACTTTTATGGGAGGTTTATTCAAAAGATCCAGAGAAGCCGCACCACACACTACAAAGCAAGCAAGCACACGCACACACGTGCACATACACGCACGCACACATGCACACGCACGCACACACATGCACATACACACACGCATACGTGCACGCGTGCGCACACACACACGCACACACGCACATGCCCTAAGCCCACAGACTGGGGCTCCAGCTGCTGTTCTGCCCTCACTCGGGTCTGCTGTGGGTGACTGCCTCGCCTCTCAGGGACTCTGTTTCTCCATCTACTGCTTTATGAAGCGGTTCATCTAAATCAGTGACTCTCAGAATATGTCCCCCAGGGGAGGCGATTGAAGCAGAGGGATCCGGGAACCAAAATCCAAGCTCTGCATAGAACAGTGGGATTCATGTGTAGTTTTACCCAGCAGGGTGATCTACAGATAAGACGAGTTCATATCCAGGGCCAGCAAGATGGTTCCGTGTGTAGAAGAGGTTGCTGCCAACCCTGATGCCCTGAGTTCAAATCCCAGAACTCACATGGTGGATGGAGAGCACTGACTCTAGAAAGTCATTGTTTGGTCTTTGTGTCAGTGCACACTCCCCCTGCCCAAACAAACAAATAATATATGTGCTGGGCACAATGGTGCAAGCCTTTAATTCCAGCACCTGGGAGGCAGAGGGCAGGCAGGAAGATCTTGGTGAGTTCAAGGCCAGCCTGGGCCACACAGTGAGATAAACAAAAAAACAACCAAAACAAACAAAAAAAAAGTAAAAGTTTTTTTTTTTTAATTTAAAAAAAGTCGTGTTAAACTGGGTGGTGGTGGCAACTGGGAGGCAGAGACAGGTGGATCTCTGTAAGTTCGAGGCCAGCCTGGTCTACAGAGCAAGTTCTAGAACAGCTGGGGAAACACAGAGAAACCCTGTCTCAAAAAACAAAACAAAACAATAATTTAAAAAGTTGTGTTACAGCAGAAAAAAAAAACTTATCTGAAAATAACGGAATCTTCTCAGACTCCTTTCCACACCGACACGGAAACACTGCAAGCTGAGAATGCTTTGAGGGAGAACATGGTTTCTGGGTTGTTTTTGGCTTTTGCTTCTGAGTCAGGGTCTCACTGTACAGTCTCTCAGTGCTGGGATCAGAGCCACGCACCAGCCTGCCTGGCCTTGGAGAATGCGGTTTCTGAAGTACACTTCAAAATTTGCTCGCAACCAAACCAGGAATGGTGGTGAACACCATTGGTCCCAGCTACAGGGCAGGCCCTGAGGCAAGAGAAGGGCTGAAACCAGGAGATCAGCTGAGACAACATAGAGAGAATCCAACTCAGAAAAACAAGTAAGAGGAAGACAGAGGAGAGGAGAAGGGAGGGATGGGAAGAGAGGGTAGAGAAGAGATTAGTTGTGACTGTGAAGGCTTGGAGAGTGGGCTGGTGCCTATGCCGTGGGAACCCATCAGCTACTGCACAGCTTCGCCTCATGCAGATCAAGCAGGACAGACATTTTAGTTTTCACTGCTAATGGTATTGAACCAACCCAGGGCTTCACGTATACTAGGCAAGCTCTCTACCACGGAGCTATAAACTCAAAGTTTTTGTTTGTTTGTTTTTAAACTTAGAAATAGCTTCTCACTAAGTTGCCCAGGCTGGCCTTGAACTCCTATAGCCATGGTTGGTTAGCCTTACCTTTTCCTGTCTTCCAAGAAGCTAGGATGATGGCCTTCTACCACCAGACCAAACTAGAAGAGACATTTCGAATCATAAATAACATCCATATGCAAATCTATGTTCCTCAGCTCCCTTGAAATAACGCCGCTGCTCAGGCAGACAGCAAAGGCTTCATTCAATAGACTTCATTAGCCCACTTCTGGTGACTAAGTCTGACTCCAGCTTCATTCCTGATCATGCAGCATCTTAGGGGCCTCGCAGAGATGGAGCTGACCAGGGCAGACAAGCCCTAGGTAACATGTGCTCCAAACGCAGCATCTGCGAGACCTGGGCTTCAAGCCATGTCACTGCTATGGCCCCATCTCCAGCACACTCAGAAAACTGCCCCAGGCCCACTCATGTCATGTCTCCACAGGGAGATCACCGGTCCTCAGAGGACCAAGTGGGGATAGCAGACACACCTTTCAGTTTTCTCTGGGGACAGACTTGGGACTTGGGACTGTGGCTCTGCCATAGGCACAAAGTGTGGGAGCTCTGTGGCTGTTTGGGCAGCACTGGTTGGCAAGGAGGGAACGCGCAGCAGGCAAGCACGGCAGAGACAGAGCTGGCGGCGTCGGAGTCCTTGATGGCAGTTGTTCTGAAGCCCAGCTGCATCATCTGCCCTTAGGGAGTGGGGAGCACACATACGCTTGACTCTTCCTTGGATCCCATGAGTCCATAAATCCTCCTTTATGCCTACACGCACTCACGTTGGCCTCTGGGCCTTCACCAGTCAAATAACGCCAACCCTGTTAAGTCACTGAAATGCTGACTCTTTCTTCATTTGTGCAAAAGGGTTTTTGGCAAGAACTTGTGAGGTAAGTTGCTCTGTACAAACACTGCTAAGCTACACATTTGCAGGGAGTGATTATTACAGATATCTGATGGAGACACAGCAGAGCCACCTACGTGGAGTTTGAATCTGAAGCCCATCTCCGCTGCTAGAGAACAGGCCATGCTCCCTGCAGGCAGTAACTCCACAGTGGAGATGCAACACTGCATCCAGCACCCTTCCCCTTCTTCCAACCCCATACGCCTTCTAGAAACGACTGCAAATCCATTATGTCCATGTGGTTTCCATGGGAACTGCTTCATCCTTTTAGAAATCCATCCTAGTATGAGTGATGGGCCTCAGCAGAAGTACGGCATCCAACCTGAGCTAATGAATCTCTTCCATGAACTTGTCCTCTAGACATATTTCTTAGGTAGCCCAGGCTTTCTTGGAACTTAGAAGCTTCAGGCTCTTGAGTTATAGGATTATAAAAGCATAACATCACATTTGGCTCCTTTTTCTAAAACAAAGTTTATTTTCATTGGGGACTTGAGAGATGGCTCAGAGACGAAGAGCACTGGCTGCTTTTCCAGATGACTGGGGTTTGAGTTCTAGTACCCACATTGCGGCTAACAACTATAACAACAGTCCCAGGGGATCCTATGCCTTCTCCTGGCATTTGCCAAGGAGTGCACGAACATACCTGCAGGCAAAACATTCATACACATAAAATAAAAATGAATCTGAAAAAATGTCTGGGATAGGGGAAGAGTCTTAAAAATTATCAGCCCAGTCAGGCAGTGGTGGCACATGCCTTTAATCCTAGCACTTGCAAGGCAGAGGCAGGCGGATCTCTCTGAATTCCAGGCCAGCCTGATCTACATAGTGAGTTCTAGGATGGCCAGGGCTACACAGAGACCACCCTGTCTCAAAAAACCAAAATAAGGGCTGGGGAGATGGCTCAGCGGTTAAGAGCATTGCCTGCTCTTCCAAAGGACCGGAGTTCAATTCCCAGCAACCACATGGTGGCTCACAACCATGTGTAATGAGATCTGGTGCCCTCTTCTGGCCTGCAGACATACACACAGACAAAATATTGCATACATAAGAAATAAATATTAAAAAAAAAAAAACAAAATAAAGTTATCAGTTCAACGCCATTTGAGCAGGTTGATTTCCGTGCAACCATGGTGCTTTTTATCTTGCAAAACCAAATCCTAAGCCATCAGACCATCCCAATTTGCCCCTCCCTTTGGGCCCTGGTAGCCATCAGGGTACTTCCTATTCGTCCACTCTAGATGCCCATTTGTCTTTTAGTGGCTGTCCTATTTGACTTAGCAGCATGTGACTGAAAGTCCACTCACGATGCAGCCTCTGTCAGTACTTCCTCTGTGGGCTGAGGATCCCACCGTACATACACTTCACAGTTTTGTTTATCCACCTGTCTCTTGAGAGACACTTGGGTCGCTGCCTCTCCATTACTGTTGTGAATTAATTCTACTGCTCCTGCTATGAAAACAGATGCACAGCTATCGCTGAGATGCGGCTTTGGATCCTAAAATATGGATTCAGAAGTGGAAGTGTTAGGCTCCATGGCAACTTTTTAAAATAATCTGTGTGATATTTGTGTGCGGCGTGCAGGCAAGGGTGTGTATGGTGCACGTGTGCTCTTGCCAGGGTTGGGTGTAGGTGTCTTCCTCCATCGCTCTCCACTGTAGTAGTCCCTCACTGAACTAGCAGCTTCTTTCGGGCAGGCTGGCTCCTAAAACCCCCATCTCTGCCCCCCAACACTGGGGTTACAGACACATGGAGCTATCCCATTTTACATGAACTCAGGTCCTTATGCTTGTACGAAAGCCGTTACCACAGAACCATCTCCCTGCCCACAAATTGTTTTTAACTTCTAAAAAGAGATTTGTTTTTATGTGTATGAGTCTGGGGGTATGTATGCGTGCCTGGTGACTGTGGAGGCCAGAAGAGGGTGGATCTCCTAGAGCTAAAGTCATGGACAGCTGTGAGATGGGGGTGCTGGAAAGGGGCCTGGGCCCTCTGCAAGAGCAGCAAGTGCATTTGATCACAGCCGCCATCTCTCCAGCCCCCCCTTTTGCACAGGAACTCCTCCATTTCATTCTTATTAACAGCGTGCAAGCTTCCATTTCTCCACATCCTTGCCAACACTTGTTATTGTCCTGACACCAGGAACCCTAACAGGTGTGAGATATCTCTTGGTACCCAGATTGTTAAGACGTGAGGCTTAAGTGTTATTAACAGACCTGCTTCAGCCCAATAGAGAGAGCCTGTTTGCAGACAAGGGAAGAGCTGACGGGCTGCGGGCATCTCCATAGCCATGGGCTAAGTAGTACAAGTGTCTAAGGACTAGATGTCTTCCTGGCCTTGGTGGAGATGAACTTGACACAACTTGGGCCATTCCTCCTGCCTCAGGATCCTGATCACTGAGATTAAAGGCAAGACTCACCGAATGCTCTATCTCTGCATTTGATGAGGCAGTTCAGTGATCTGATGATAAATTCACCCTTTTGAGTTCAAGTTGGCTTGTTTAGTTTGTAATCATGAGTCTTTAATACAGTTAGCACTTTAGGATTTTTCTAACCTTTTCTTCTCTTGGCCTCTTCTTGTATAAATAATTTGTACATTAAATACAC
Organism: Microtus oregoni; assembly: GCF_018167655.1. Lineage (NCBI taxonomy): Eukaryota > Metazoa > Chordata > Mammalia > Rodentia > Cricetidae > Microtus > Microtus oregoni. Next base: position 17,699 of record NW_024545165.1, read on the forward strand.
CTACAGGAACATGCTTGAAGTCCAGTGAAGCAAGAAGGGCATGAGTTTGGAGTCAACCCAATCTGGCTTCAAATCTCAGTTACTGGATGTTAACTAAATGGCCTAAGCACTTCATAAGATATAATCAAAATGTGTTATATACCTTAAATATATAGTTTTGTCAATAATATCTCAATGAAGCTGGAAAAAAATGTAAAGACTGGCTTAAAGCAAAAAGGATAAAAAACAAGCCGGGTGGTGGTGGCGCGCGCCTTTAATCCCAGCACTCAGGAGGCAGAGGCAGGCAGATCTCTGAGTTCGAGACCAGCCTGGTCTACAAGAGCTAGTTCCAGGACAGGCTCCAAAGCTACAGAGAAACCCTGTCTCAAAAAACAAAAACAAACAAACAAACAAACAAAAAAACCACACACTCAAAAAACCCTGGATGTGCTGGCAGATACCTATAATCCCAGCCCCTGGGAAGCCAAAGCAGGATGATTGTCATGAGTCGAAGTCCGACCTCAGATACTTGGTGAGTTGCAGCCCGAGCTCACACACCGTTGCAGAGAGCCTCCAGGAGCAGGCCTTTGTAGGTGCCCTGCCCCCAGAGCTTCTTCCAGCACCCAGCTACTACTCAGATGTCGTCGACTCTGCCAGCATTCTCTGCACGTTGGTCCCTTTGCAAAGTGGTGCTAACACAATGCATGGGCTGTTAGGGGTACATTATGAAGCACACATGTGTGTCGCCTACAATGCCTGGCAGAGTGAATGCTCGATGAAGGGTAGCCTTGACTAGGGAGGCACGCCTTGCAGGATCCAGCCTGGCTAGCTACTGACTACCCACGACTGTTCCAGGTTGGTCTTACAATAAAGGATTCACATTCTGGTAGGATTTCCAGTCCAGTGAGAGCAAGACAGTTCCAGGTAGGACGTGTCACAGCAGAAGAGGGAACACTAAAGGGACTGGAACCACCCACCTCGTTTCAGATCCCAGCCTGCCCTTAACAGCTTCCCTCAACTGTAAAATAGAGCTAATAATAGCAGTAGCTCCTTGGCTCCTTTGGGCTGTTGTGAAGTTTGAGCTAGTGTGGGTAAAGGTACCTATGATGGTGCCAGGCAGCAAGAGCTGCGTAAGCCCTCACCAGTGTGCTGTGTAAGCTGCTAGTGACCACACGGGGAGGAAAAACCTTGCCAAGAGCCATACTTTTTATTTTTTGGATGGTGTGTGTGTGTGTGTGTGTGTGTACACATAAGCACAGGTGCCCTCAGAAGCCAGAGGGGTGGGGTCTCACTGTAGCTGTTGTGAGCTACCTGGTGTGGGGGCTGGGAACTGAATCCGGGGCCTCTGCAAGAGCAGCTAGTGCTCTTAGCTGCTGAGCCACCTCTGCATCCCAAAGCTTTTTCTCCAGACGAGAGGACATGAGATCTCAGCCTTGAAGTGTGTGCAGGTGCTTACTAGGCAAAGAGTAGGGACACGGCACTTCAATGGGAATAAACGGCAGGAGCCAGATCCGCGACAGAAGAAAACAGACTATTCAAGCAAGCAAAGACACTGACCAACCAAAGCTGGGAGGTGAAAAGGAGGTGTCATTTTTGGCCTTAAGGTGTTCGGTTGGCCAAGTCAGAACTTGCCCTGGTCAAGTACTGAGAACCGAAAACATAACCCAAGTCCACATGCTAGCAGCATTCACAGGTTCTCTCCAGTAAAACCGACCAGTTTAACCCACACCTACTACTAGCCGGACATTGCAGTGACAGGTCAAGGGACCATTCACAAAAGGGCCTCGCTTAATTCTTACGATGCCCCACCCCTCAAGAGAGGAGGTAATTCTGTTTTGTATTCGAAGAGGCTACTTAACTATACAGAGAACAGACTGGGTAGGAGTGCGATCAGCTACAATTACAAATAGTGGGGTTTCCCCCATAAAAGAAACCTGCAGTCGTCCTACTGGAGCTCAGTTTCATGCCCCCCTCCCTTCAGCACCTTGGTGGTTGGCCACGGCCCAAGAGCGTCACATCTTTGTAATGTTTTTATTCCCAAAGTTCTACCAGCCAGGATTTCATCATGTTCGACTTTTATGATAGTTCAGAGGTTAGCTTAGGTGACTGTGACTTTCTCTCTCTCTTTTTTAGTTTGGTTTTTTTGAGACAGGTTTCTCTGTTTACTCCTGACTGTCCTGGAACTCTCTCTGTAGAATGAGCTGACCTCAAAACTCAGAGATCCTCCTGCCTCTGCCTTCCAAGTGCTGTAATTAAAGGCACACACCATCCTGCCTGGCCTATTATTTCACAAATAGAAAAAGAAAAAGAAAAAGGAAAAAGAAATTGGCCCCTAACAAGTTAGCAGAGGCAATTCACTAAACAAGTCTGGAATTGAGTTTTTGATGACAGCAATTTAGCGAAGGCTACAGAGTCTACCCAAATTTGCTCTCCTCAGTTCTTGACATGGGACTTGGCTCATTTCTCAGCCTCTCTGGTGGGTAGGTGTGGTCATATGGATGGTGAGCCCATGGCTAGTGAGCAGTGAGCAGACTGGCGGGGACCCTCAGGGGGACAAGCATACCTCTCCAGTCTTCTTTCCCCTTCCTCCCGCTGGGATCAGGGATGAGCAGGGATGACCAGCTTCAAGCACAGAGAAAGACTGAGCTCCAGAGGATGCTGAAGCAACACGATACTGTATCCCTGAATGACCACCGGGAGCAGAGCTGTCCTACTGACCTGGTCTGCTCTCCTCAGAGAGACTAACTCAGAACCCAGTGCTGTTAAGTGAGGAAGAATGACCGCTTTGTCCTTTAAGCCACTGTGCTGTTGAGTCTCTTTGTTACAGCAGCCTAGCCTTTCACTTCAGCTCACACGACCGAGCCCCTTTCTTTGTGAATATTTAGAATGGCTTTACAAATGACCAGCCACCACTGGAGAAAACTGCATCCAAGTGGGCACTAGTCAAATAGGAAATTCCTGCCTGTAGCTACCACCCCAAGTCCTCCTCAGCTTGTGTGAAGACCATTTCATGGGTGAAACAGACTGCTTATGTTAAGACTCACTTAGCCTCTATGTAACTGACTCAATGAGCTTTTGACTATTTCTCCCTGCTGGGGACACAGCCACTGTATTCACAAAAGCTCATGTGTGTGTCTGTTGTGTAGTTAGCTTTTAATATGCTGTGAATTTTTGGTTTTGTTGTGCTATGGATCAAACCCAGGGCCTTACAAACAACAGGCACACTGTAGCCCAGCCTTCAGTAGTTAGTGTGGAAAACTGCTGACTGTGGAAGCAGACGGTGTGCAATTACCTACTGAGCATTACAACGGGGCAAACTGTGTGCACCGACCAAAGATGAACCCTTCCTCATTAGGTCTCAAGAGAAATAATTTCTTTTTAAACTTGTTTCTACCTCCTTGTATATGTGCCCTCCTACGGGCATCCATGCAGAGGCCTGAGACAACTGGCTCTTTCCCACTACCTTGAAGGTCACAGATGAACGCAGCACAGGCGACCAGGCTTGGCTGGCATCTTATAGGCCCAAGCCAGACAGCTGGAGTTAGCCTCAACTCTTCAAAGTACCTTGAGAGATTTTTCAAAATTTACTTATGTCTGCGTGTTCTACCTGCATGTGTGCCTACAGGCCAGAAGAGGGCATCAGACCCCATTACAGATGCTTGTGAGCTGCCATATGGGTGCTGGGAATTGAACTCAGGTCCTCTGGAAGAACAGAACAGGCCTCTTAACCGCTGGGCCATCTCTCCAGCCCCAGAGTACTTCTTTTTTTAAAAGATGCTTCATGACTGTGGACACAGGGGGAAGCCAGAAAACTTTTCAGCTCTCCCCTTACACCGTTTTTTGAGGTACAGTTTCGTTATTAAAAAAAAAAATCAAATAGGGGTGGAAGGTGCTGGAGAGATGGCTAAGACCATGCAGGGACACAAGTTTGGTTCAGCACCCACATGAGGAAGCTCCTTGCCCCCTGTAGCTCCAGTTCCAGAGGCTTTAACAGCTCTGGCCTCCCAGGGCATTTGCAGGAAAAGGCAGGTGCGTGCACACGTGCACACACACACAATTTAAAAATAAATCTTAATTTCTTCTTTTTCCACTACCTCCTCCTCCTCCTCCTTCTACTACTAAGAGGAAGACGAGTCTAACCGCTCACTTTGTGCTGGAATTAATCACCAAAGGCACTCAGACAACACCGCTGGCGGCAAACTCAAGGGACCTGGATGAAGGACCCTGCTCGTCCAGGGATTAGCTGAGGCCAGACGGTGCAGTGTGAGCAGAGCCCTCGCTGGTCTCAATGGTCCTTCCCAGCTGGCCAGAGACGTGCTGGTGAAGGGACCCCAGGTGTCCCGGCTTTACCACACTTGCTGTGACTGGCACATCCATATTCTCACTTCAGCTTCTACCTGAGCAAAAGCTGATGCGTCTCTCGGTCGCCTGATGGAAACCAAGGGGCCAAAGACTGTGTCCTTCCCTGGCCGCCTCCACCAGAGAGCAGCAGGGCGATGCAGGGCCCCAGGCCTTTTCACGGTTGCTGCAGGAATTTCATCTCCCATCTCACCGTTTCTAACGTGAGCAGTGGGTTCAACCACCGTGCCCTGAACTTAACAGGCACTTAAGAAAACCATTAGACACTGACTGGTGGGGTGCGGGAGGTAAAACAGTCTCAGATTCCAGCAGACAGAGAAGTGAGTTCAGAGAAGCCACCACTCCTGGTATTTCAGATGGAAGGATTAAAGAGGTCTTTTGAGGTAGAATTAGTAAAACTTGTTTTTCTTGATTGTCTGCTGACATTTTTAAGGCTTTAAAATATATTTAGCAAGCCAAGTGAGGCATTTCAGAAACTAAGCTTCCTCCCTAAACAAAGCCAACTCCACACAACACTCAACAGCTAGAATCTTCTGGCTGCTCACCCCCCTCCCTGCCCCCAGCTAGCTGGCTAGCCGCGCTCCCCCTGGGCCTGCATCTCCCACAGTTCTCCCTCCAAGGCTGGGGGAAGACAACGTCCCTGAAGTGCTTGGCACTGTTTGGCTTCACTGTAAGCACTCCGCACCCAAGATGTGGCTTCCCAGCCTGTTGATTCAAGTAATACACCGTCTGGGGAACTCACACACAAAGACCAAGATGGCGGGGGTGCACCGCTGGCTTCTTTGACAGGAGAATATATTTATTAAGAGCCGGCCAGTACTTTTGCTAAGAGGTCAAAGTCTTTCACCCTGACATAACCACACTTTGAAGGGTTCCTTTGCTTCTATTTTGTGTATGTGTGGGGGCATGTATATATGTGTGCGCATGCGTGGGCAGAGGCCAGAGAAATGACCTTAGGTGACACTCCCCCTCAGGCACCAGTTTGTGTTTTCTGCGTGCGTGCAGGTGGGCGGACACCTGTGTGTGCATGCATGTGGAGGCCCTCTCTGCCTTTAAAAAGTTCTTATTTTGTAGGTGTGTGTGCTGTGCGTATGTGGGGGAGTCAGTTCACTACCTGACTGCGTGCATCTTGTTGGTACATGCTAGTGCCCCGGATCAGCTAGTCCGACAGCTTCACAGGATTGTCCCGTCCCCCGCGCCCATCTCTCAGGAGTTCGGGATTACAGAAGCCTACACGACATCTAGTTTTTTACATGGGTACTTTCACCTGCTGAGTCACCTCACTAGCTCTCCCCTTTTTTTTTTTTTTTTTTTTGAGACAGGGCCTCACTGTGAACCTGGATTGGCTAGGCTGGCTGGCAATGAGAGAGAGCTTTACTCTCTATCCCCTTGCCCCTCAGGCGAACTCAGTCCCTGTCCTCCCAAAGCCGGTGGGTGCTCTGCTCACCAAGTCACTGACCTGCCCTACCACCACTTTATTTCCTGGTTTGTCAAGACAGGGTTTCTCTGTGTAACAGTCCTGGCTGTCCTGAAACTCGCTTTGTAGACCAGGTTGGCCTCGAACTCAGAAATCTGCCTCTCTGCCCTACCACCTCATTTTTGGACGGTGCATCTCACTTGCCTCTAGCAGCATATATTATGCCAGGCTACCAACCAGTGGGCCCCTGATATTGTTTCTAGCTCCCTAGCAATGAGATTAGAGGCATGTTGTGGGGCTGAAGAGATGGCTCACCAGTTAAGAGCATTTGAGGCTCTTCCAGAGGCTCTGGATTTGATTCCCAGCAAACCACACAGCAACTCCTAATCATCCGTAACTTAAGTTCCAGGTACTGGATGAAAGGAGCGCTCATGGCGTGCACACAAAACATGATACACACAAGATCAGCAGGAGGCTGGCACGTCAGGTGGAGTCTCATACCTGTGTGTCCAGTAATTCACAGACCCAATTTGTTCATGCTGTGCTATTGTGTGGGGTTGTTTTGGTTTCACTATGTAGCCCAGGCTGGCCTGGAACACATAATTCTTCTTATACGGCCTTTCAAGTGCCGGGATTCTAAAAATTATACCCTTGAAAGATGCTCCTTCTTCCTCATTTTTTTTTTGTTTGTTTTTTGAGACAGGATTTCAATGTATAACAGTCCTGGCTGTCTTGGAACGCATGTAGACCAGGCTGGCCTCAAATTCTGAGAGATCCACTTGTCCCTGCCTCCCAAGTGCTGGGCCACCATGCCCAGTTCAAGATGCTCCTTCTTCTCCCGTTTACCCTGAAATCTGCAATCTCTCTGACCTTAAGAACTCTTGGTACACTGGCTGTTTACAAGGATGTTCCTAAGATTCCCCAAAAGCAGACCGACTGACATCTCTCTGTTCCCTTTAGTCCACTCCAGGGTCTCACACAACAGACCTGGAACAAACGCATCTGAAGAACTACAGCTTCGGTGCAGAGTTCTCTAACGGAATGATGGAAATGTATTGAAAACAGTAGTGCTGACACCCAGCACTGTGAATGTGGAATACCGAGCAAAACAGCAAAACACACTGACCCTATGCTCTACACAAATGAACAGAAGGCTTCAGATAACAAACCCCCAGGGAGAGACCCTGCAGAAAAGTGAGGAGCGGGAGTGCTGGGTATACGCTGTATCTATGCTGAGAGCAGAGTTGGAGAAAGAGCTGCCACACTGACAACAGGGCACACTGTGAATAAACTAGAGGGCTTTTGCAAACCTTTTTATTTACATTTCAAAAGAACGTATAGCTTTCTACCCTAGAAAGACAGCAGCGCCAGCCATTCTGCACGGGAGCAGCTAGCTCAGCAGACTCAGATCTTTCTTTAGTCTTCAAGACCCGGGTCACAACCACCTCCGCCTGACCCCTCTCCGTCTTCTGAGATTCAGAGCCGGGACAGCTCGCCTCATCGTCTCTCTGGGCTGCTCCTTCCTGCCGTTCTCTCACATCCAGAACTCCTGACTGTGCCTTACAATACTTCAGTCATTGACAAAAGCATCTGGAAGCGAGATATTTTTAGCCAGTACCCAGGACAAGAACTCTCTTTTAAAGGATGTACTGAATCTTGGTATTCACCACTAAAAAAGATCCTCAAGTAGAAAATGTGCAATCTGTGCCTCTTTCTAAAATAAAACCTTTAAGGTTCAAAAAAAAAAAAATCCCACCCTGCACTACATCACTACCAGACACAACAGCCACACAAGGGCTGAAAGGCCTGCTGCTCCCACCGCAGGCCACACCACAGAATAGAAGATAGAGGGGCCTTCTGCCCAGCCCTCCTCCGGCCAGGCGTGGGACACCAACACTTCCCCCCTCCTGCACTTGATCGCCACATCTCTGCAAAGGCCACCAGGCACATCTCTCAAACCCTGGCTTTCAGCTCTTGCTCATGCTGCCCTGGGGACTTCCCCTCTTTAGGTTCCGGGTCACAGTCTGGGGAACTACTTTGGGTTTCTATGGGAGGGACAGCATCTGAGTTCAACTTTCTTCTTTTCTTCAATCGGTGCAAGTGAGATTTGGATTTTATATGTGCTGAGAAGACAAAAACCAAATAAACAAAAGGATATCAGCTTTCTAGAATTCTAAGAACAAACAAAAAATAATAAACCCAACCAAACATTTGAATTTAACTATACAATCTTTTTCTTTAACTATTAATAAATAACAGAGTAGCCACATGTTTGTTTGAGACAAGGCCTTACTCTGTAGCGCAGACTGACATCACGCTCAGGCCCCTGCCTTCGCCCCCCCCCCCCCCCCCCCCCCCCCCCCCCCGCCTGCGCTGCACACTGACTGAGGCTCTGCAGGGCAGCAGTGGGCGTGCCCAGTCACTGCCGCACAGACCCGCCAAAACTCTCACTCTTACCCAATGACTGTCTCATAGGGGCTCATTTTTAATATCCTGTTCTGCAAGAATTATCCTCTAGGAACACCTAAAGAGAGGGATGGCTAGCCTAATTTTAAAATTTATTTATTTACTGAATTGTGCATGCATGCAGGGGTAGGAGATTGCTTACTGGCAAGCTTCTTTACCCACAGATCCTAAGCTAAAATTCTTTTACACATAGCAAAAGCATCATTTTTTGGGGGGGTGGGGGTTGGAAGTATAAGTAAGGAAATAAACTGAGGAAATTTGTGTGGGAAGAAGAGGCAGCTTTATTCTCTAGGCGTAAGGCAAACCTGGGCTCTGGGCTGCTTTCCATGGCAGCAGGAGACGGAGCAAGGACGCGACAGATGGCACTATAGAAGGCTCACACAGCCAAGCTCACAAAGGCTCACAAATGTTGCTTCTCTAAGGCTCTCCCCAAAGGCCATTCGACAAACCGAAGCACTAAGTTTCCTTCACAAAGCAATCAGACACCCTTTCTCTTCCCCTTTCATCATTATACACCAACAACCAAGGCTTCTTCTGCTGGATGGGCACACAGTCGCCCCCAGTCTCTGACAATGGGGTTCATTTTGTCAGAGATGTCAGTTAATAAACCTAATCATTCTATGGGCCGATATGGAGAGAAACATCTACTCTGAGAATCCAAGCAAAACTACTCTGAGCAGGCTTCCTGCAGCTGGATCAGGCTAGCTCAGGCTAGCTCTCACAGCTTTTTCCCCACCTACCATCACAGTTTGACAAGTTAGCCTGAGAGTGCTACAAAGACCCTCTCGGCCTCTGAGGACCCTGTGCACACCTGCTCCCTCCCAGCTGTGCCTCTGCTCCCGCACAACTGGAGGGCGAAGGTCTTCTACACTTCAGGATATGGGACAATTCTCTAGTCTGGGAAAGGTTCTCAGGAATCTGTCCTGTTACAAAGCTGACTCCAACATGCAACTATTAAAGACTAAGTTTTAAGAAGTGTGACTCCCCA
>NW_024545166.1:0-26784 GCF_018167655.1 Microtus oregoni
AAAGTGGAAGAGCTGGAGAGATGGTTCAGCAGTGAAGAGCACTGCCTGCTTCTGCAGAAGCCTCAGGTTATGTTCCCAGCACTCTCACAACCGTCCAAAACTCCAGTTCCAGAGATCCTACCCCCTCTCCTGACTTCCATGGGAGCAGGCACCCATGTGGTGTATACATACATGTAGGCAAAACGATTATACATATAAAATGTTTGTTTCAAGACAGGGTTTCTCTATGTAGCCATGGCTGTCCTGGAACTCACTCTGTAGACCACGCTGGCCTCGAGCACACAGAGATCTATCTACCTGCCTCTGTCTCCCAGTGCTGGTAATAAAGGTGTGCACCACCACTGCCCAGCAGAATATTTTTTAAAGCTGGAGAATGATAGAAGAAAACATTCAACATTGCTCTCTGAACTCCATATGCACATACGCGCACACTCACGCAAACATAGAAAGGTGAGAACACCCACACACATCCACACAACACATAAAGGGGCAAGAAACTCACACACATGCATATACCACACAAACAGACCCACAAAAACACCAAATACACGAAACACACAAACACACACACTCAAACACACACATATACACCAAATACATACACAACAAACACACACACACACACACACACACACACACACACACACACACACACACAAGCACAGAAGCAAACCAAAGCAGCACATTCTTGGTGCAGAGCTGAAAAGAGTATGAAGTCTTACACCACGGAAAGAACAGGATTTGGAAACATCAGGTATTTAAGGCTTTTGTGGAAGTTCATTTTAAGGCATTCATGTGCATCAGACATTTAACATCTTGAATGTTCTCTGCATGATAGAGATACTCCACACCATCACCTGCAGAATTACTGGATAAGCAAGTGAAGAAAATAACAAAAGAACAGGCCCAACGTCATCCCCACCTTAGACAAAGGCTCACATTTCCTGTGTGTGTTGACCTTATGAGTATCAACCATGAGATTCCAGCCCTTTGGTGAGTGAAAGATGCTGACAAAAAGGGTTCAAGACAATGAGAAAGATCAGTGAGACAGGTTATACATCAGGGTTCCAGACCAGGACTGGACAATCACAAAGAGTCTGGAGATGACAATAATGGAGAGGAAAAGGAAGCTGAAGAAATTCTGGGTTAGCCTCTCCACCTTGGTGTAGCTAGGTAATTCACCTAGACATGAGTATGAAAGGAAATGAGCTACAGAACAGACCTGAAGAACTGATGGACTTGCTTTTTACCAATTTAGCGGATACTTTGAACTATGTGCATCATCTATTCATCATGAGCATCTCATGCTTTTGACCTAAAGGCATATCTTTTAGGTAATGAAAAACACAGCTGTTATTAAGTCTAGTTTTTCTCAACACATCTTTATGTTTGCAAGACTCTTTAAATCCTGGGTACGTTAAAATTTTAACAAATCGTATTTTTAATTTGCAGTGAGAATGTATTTTATAGATTTTTCAAAAGTGTCAAATGCATAAGTTCTTGAATGAGTAGTAGCAGAAGAAATTAGAACTCACTTGTAAAGGGTATTAAAGTTTTTGTTGTCTTTTTCAGTCCTCCAGAAGAGCTACTCAGCTGCTGCCTATTGCAGGATTAGGAAAGCTTCCCTCCCCACAATCATCTTAATGTCTCAGAGGGTAAATTTTTAAGATCCACTGAGAGCCCAGTGCTGCTCCAGTGACTGGGCCATGCCCCTCCCTGCTCCCGGCTGTACAGTACATCATAGGCCATCATTCTTGGCAGGCTTGGGAACATTGCTTTGTTTGGTTTCCTCAAAAGAGCACAAGAAGCTCTACCAGACATTCAGCTTTATGTTTCCTACTAGGAAAACATCCAATACCTAATATAAGATTGGTATATGACTTTGCCTCTGCAAGATCTTGGACTTGGGGTTCTCGTCATCTGTCTGGCAATTCAAGGAATGTCAGTGTCTTCTTATATGGGTTACGTCACTGGGATAGATGATCTGAATTGCCTGATCTACCGATTCTGGATGAAGAAGTCCAATTCAGAATTTTACTGTTGCCTTTTTTCTTAGATCCTGTGGCTTGAGAATTGAACTGAAGCCAATACTTGATTTGCTGCAGTGGTTTCTGCATCTCCGCAAGGGTTCTACCTCTAGCTACTCATTGATCTCCTTTTATTCACATTGTCATTCCCCACTCAGGGCTGTGCAAGTGTCTCAGGGATTTCATGTCTGTGATACCATTTATGTTTTGTGAACTGTGCACTGTTGTGTGTGATGTACTTTTAATCCACATAATTTGCTGCTACATATCTCGGTCTGTTTTATGCTCCTCGCTTTCACTAACTACACACTTTCAAGTCTTCGTCTATTTAGAAACCATGTGAAATTGATCTTGTCAGTTGGAGAACAGGCAGGAATTATTAGCAGATTTACAGATACTACAAAATATAGCAATATCACCGTGTGACACAAGAACAGTAGCGTCTCGTCTCACAAAGACAGTAGGGAGGTTTGGTGAGTTACTGTGCTCTTTATCCTTCAATCCTGATGTAGTTCTAAACCAGTCTAAAATAAGGACGTCTATTTTGATTGTAACTAATCACATAGCAACATTTGGCTCTGTACACTAATGTGCATTTCAACATACATGACTTTGACGTTGCACTCTGCTAAACATTTCCAAAACCCTTTTGTTAATAAAATACTACTTTTTAAAGGCTCAGATCTGTCCTTCACCTTTATGGCAATACAATGTTAACTGGATCTACTTTGAATAGTCTTCTTGGAAAAGATGGAAAGAGGTGGGCTGCTGGGGCGGCTCTCTTGGATCATAACAGTTAACGGCTAAATTTTCAGGCACTTGAGACCCATTCCTAAATACTGGCAATTGCTATAATAAAAACTGTATAAGCTCACCACATTCATTGTAGTGTAAATGAAGAAATACTATGTGCATCCAAATTCTCTAATCTCTAATTATTGTTAATATCTCACTACTGACCATGTTCAAGCAGTAACTTAAAGTACTAGTGTGAAAAAAGTATCTCCAACTTGGGAGTTCACTGACATATTGGAACTGTGTAATCAGCAAATGAGACAACCTAGAGAATTCCCCTTAAACACCCCTCCCCCTAGAAAGCCTATGCTTGGCTTGCATAACAGCATATATTCTTTTACTTTAACACTTCTTGTTCAAATTGACCCACTCTAGAGATGCTCTGCAATGATGGGTATGTTCAGACCTAACCAATAACGTCATATAACATACGAGAGTCAAAATATAGCAGAGGTGAGGATTTTTAGACTCTGAACTGTGACAGTACATGACAAAGGGAGACAAACCAAAAAGCTTAACACTGAACATTTGCACCGATATCCAAAGAGAACTAAAATATGCCAGATAGAGACCCTTTCATTATAAAACACTGGAGGGCAGAGTGTCAGGTCTGAAAACCCTGAAAGAAAGGCAATAGGCCTCACAAAAAATGAAAGGGCCCAAATACTGAGTTTCTATCCTTCCTCAAATGTGTATTGTATTTTTTCTGTTGTCTTCCCTCTCCTTGTGCCACATCCTTCAACAAAAACATACCCTCCCCTTCCCCAAGCTCAACTGTGGAACCAAGGCAAGGCTTGGACCAAACCCTACTGCAGGACCATGGGAACACAGTCATCTGTCACTGGAGGATAATGAACTGGGGGATCATGGGAAGAAAGGGGGTATGAGATGGGCTTCAGTCCAGATTAATTCTCTGAATCCTCATTGATTTTACATGTTTGTTCCTCTGCCATCAGATAGAGAATATAAGAATCCTGACTCTTCAGAGCCTCTGAAGACAAAGGAATTGTGGTGATTGGATAGCATCATCATCACACAGGTGTCATTGGAAACAGAAGCAGGAAGCCAGGCAAGGAGAAGTGTACTAGAATATTAACACTTGAGTGGCTGAGGCAGGAAAATCACCACAAGGTCTTCATAGGCAAATCTCAGGTATGCAGTGAATTCAAGGCCAGTCTGCACTGCATACTGAGACCCTGATTTTTTTTTAAATAAGGCAAAGAAGGAAGGAAGGTACAATAAAAAGTCCAGATCAAGTTATGTTCACTTCGCTAGCTGTCTGCCTGGTAAGGCCTGCAGTGCATGTGTTTGGAACATCAATCGAAGATTCAGAATATTCAGGCTTTAAAAGTGTTCCTAGAAAGTGGGAAGTACTCTACAACACATGGGCACAGGAGACCACTTCCTATGTATAACCCCAGCAGCACAGACATTAAGGGCATCCTGAATAAATGGGACCTCCTGAGACTTAGAAGCTTCTGTAAAGCAAAGGACACTGTCACTAAGACAAAAAGGCAACCCACTGACTGGGAGAAGATCTTCACCAACCCCACAACTGACAAAGGTATGATCTCCAAAATATATAAAGAACTCAAGAAACTAGACTGTAAAATGCTAATCAACCCAATTAGAAAATGGAGCAATGAGCTGAACAGAGAATTCTCAACAGAAGAACTTCAAATGGCCAAAAGACACTTAAGGTCATGCTCAACTTCCTTAGTGATCAGGGAAATGCAAATCAAGACAACTTTAAGATACCATCTTACACCTGTCAGACTGGCTAAAATAAAAAACACCAATGATAGCCTTTGCTGGGGAGGTTGTGGAGAAAGGGGTACACTCATCCATTGCTGGTGGGAATGCAAACTTGTGCAACCACTTTGGAAAGCAGTGTGGCGGTTTCTCAGGAAATTCGGGATCAACCTACCCCTGGACCCAGCAATGCCACTCTTGGGAATATACACAAGAGAGGCCCTATCATACAACAAAAGTATATGCTCAACTATGTTCATAGCAGCATTGTTTGTAATAGCCAGAACCTGGAAACAACCTAGATGCCCTTCAATGGAAGAATGGATGAAGAAAGTGTGGAATATATACATATTAGAGTACTACTCAGCAGTAAAAAACAATGACTTTTTGAATTTTGCATGCAAATGGATGGAAATAGAAAACACTATCCTGAGTAAGGTAAGCCAGACCCAAAAAGAGGAACATGGGATGTACTCACTCATAATTGGTTTCTAGCCATAAATAAAGGACATTGAGCCTATAATAAGTGATCCTAGAGAAGCTAAATCAGAAGGTGAACCCAAAGAAAAACATGTACTCATCCTTCTGGATATTAACCTTCATCAGGTGATGAAAGGAGACAGAGACAGAGACCCACAGTGGAGCACCGGACTGAAACCCCAAGGTCCAAATCAAGAGCAGAAGGAGAGAGAGCACGAGCAAGGAACTCAGGACCGCGAGGGGTGCACCCACACAATGAGACAATGGGGCATGTTCTATCAAGAACTCACCAAGGCCAGCTGGCCTGGGTCTGAAAAAGCCTGGGATAAAACCGGACTCACTGAACATAGCGGACAATGAGGACTGCTGCGAAGTCCAGAACAATGGCAATGGGTTTCGATCCTACTGCACGTACTGGCTTTGTGGGAGCCTAGTCTGTTTGGATGTTCACCTTACTAGACCTGGAAGGAAGTGGGAGGTCCTTGGACTCCCCACAAGGCAGGGAACCCTGACTGCTCTTCAGGCTGACGAAAGAGGGGGAGTTGATTGGGGGAAGGGGAGGGAAATGGGAGGCGGTGGCGGGGAGGAGACAGAAATCTTTAAAAAAAAAAATAATAATAATAATAATAAGGAGGAGGAGGAGGAGGAGAAGAAGGAGAAGAAGAAGAAAATAAACAAAATAAAATGGAAATGTTTTATAAATTAAAAGATTATTTGGCTTCTAAAAAAAAGTGTTCCTATAATTCCTATCAATTACCTGATGTATTACTCTGGGTAACAAATTATTATGGCCATTTTTGGGAAGGCCATGTGACTGATGTCTGCAGCATCAAGTTTTGAAATTTCACCCAATAATTAATTTAAAAAACTAAAGTATTTGTTCACTTGGGGCTTGGTGAAGGTAAACAATCCTCTGTGATATTTGTCTGACACTATTTAAAAACAGCTCGTGTTGTTCAGTGCCTACATCATGTTTATTATTATTTTTTCACACACACATATGCCTAGACACAGTGACAAATCTTCAGGATTCCACATGGATGATTACAAACAGGCGTGTGCCAGTGCATATACAATCACAGGACAAATGAAAACGCTGAGATGCAAACCCACTCAGAATCCCATTGATCGATCACATTGGATAACAAAATACTGGTTTTGTAAGAATCATAAAAAACCATTATTCCAAAGAAATAATGGATATAGTTCAACATCAATCTTCAGTCAAGTAGACTCCCTATATCATAAAAAGGCCTGAAAGTTTATAAAATTCTTTAACACTTAAAATAATAATTTTAAAAAGGCAGGCATGGTGGTACATGCCTGTAGTCCCAGCACTTGGGAGGTGGAGGCAGAAGGATTGGGAGTTCAAAGTCATTGTCAACTATATACTGAATCCGAGGCCAGGCTGGCTACATGAGAACTTGTTTCAAAAATAAACAATTTACAAATGTTAGTCATTTTAGACATGAAACAGGATACCACACAGGCAGTGCTCTAGAGAGGCCTCCTACTCCCGGCTCTCAGGTCAAGTAGGACATGCACTCCAGATGTCCAGAAAGTGAGACAGAGCTGGCAGGCTTTGGTGGCAGGCAGGAACTAGGAGACTGTGGTCCTCTCTCTCCATCACTACCTGAAAATAAAAGGAAAAGTCAGAGTCAGGTTACATACGTCTCCACGCAGTAAGCCCACACACTTTGGTGCCACACCGAATCTATGATTTGTCACTGAAACCAGAAACAAACACCCCCCATATCTCTGATCCTGGCTCTAGCGTTTCTCAGTCAGGGTCACCATTATTTTTGTCAATCCTGAGGTCTTCAGATAGGATTCTCCCCTTCTCAGAGATGTACTGTCTCTTCACACCCCTCCCCCATATTTTCTGACCCAGCCTGAATCACCCACTCTGCCAGACCTCTGTGAGAAGCTAGGTCTCCAGCTTCCTTCACGGTCCTTTGTTCTTTGATGCCCACCACCCAAAGTGGCTTCCCACTAACACACTTCATCAGGGTTTTTATTTAGGCTTCTCATTGGGGCTCAGCCTTCCCGTCCAGCCTCCCAACTATGCCATTTTCCTCTGAGCAGTGACCACATGGAGCAGTGAGCATGTAGGGAAACATTCCAAATGGAAAGCATCCAAGCTACAAGGGAAATGCCTTGAAGACGTCAGCATGATCTCGTTCCATTGCGGACCCTTATCCTCCATGCATGTCCTCCCAGTCTTCCTCGGTCTCCAGTGGACTGAAGATATTGCCATGGGCTGCGAGTTATTACACCTAGTTCTATTCCTTCCCTTGACATGCCCTTGGACTCCAATAAGACTTGGCCACCTTGGACGGGGGCTCAGTCTACAGGGACATTTTGTTGTCACTGTGGTGCTGGTGGTTTTGTTTTTACTTCATGTCAGGCCATTTGCTGTTGAGCAAAAGCACTTCAGAACTGGGGATTCACCGAGAAGCCCCTGATTTCCATCTCCCACCTTGGACTGAGCATCTGAAATGCCTGATCCAGAAGGTCCAAATCCAGGTTTCCACATATTACCACAACCAGTTCACCACAACCCTTCCAATTTCCCAACAACCCCTACCTCAGGCTCCATCTTGAAGAAGACAGCTACCTGGCATGCTGCCACGATGTTGCAGAGAGGCAGAATCACAAGGATCCTGAGAAGAGTTTTTCAGGGCCAACAGGGCCTCTGCGGCCTCCAGCTTCCTCTGCCACTCTAAGAGAGCAACAACAGAATCCTGCTTGGTGGCATTAGGGACCTGCAAAGGAAATGGCATCAGATAATGGCATCTGGGAAACCACACCTCCTCTCACTAACACAGGTGCCCCTTTAAGTATCCAGTTCCATCCAGCACCCACCCCCACCCTAGGCTTTTTTGCTCTTCCCATTCACTAAGCTCATTCCCTCCCAGGGACCTGGACCCCACTACTTTGCCAGGACCTGTGGCTGCAGAAGAAGAGGGCCAGGGGTAGCACTGGGTTGCAGGGTCGCACTTGAAAATCTAGAAACAAGGAGAGGAGAGGCCAGGGGATGAAACCCTCTGGTGGAAACCTACTACTGGAACACTTGGCAGACCAGGGGTTTTCAAACCAGGCTGGGGAAATCTGAACGATTCCAAGATGTTTGTCCTTTTCAACCAGCCACCTTCTTGGCCTGTTTCCTTTTAAAACGTCTATATTTTTCTTGACATGCTAACTTCTACCAAATCTTTCTTCCCTGTGCTGCAATGAAGATGACAAAGAACCCAAAGAGACTATGCTCTAATCTGCACAGCCGCCAGAAAGATGGGTGTAGTAATAAGAGTTTATTATTATTACATATGGCAACCTTATTATTACATATGGCAACCACGAAGGGACAACTGCTTCCACATAAAGCCTGAGACAGCTTGGGAAGTAATTCTAGAACAAAATGAAAGCATTGTGCCTGGTTTCTTGGTAGCAGCAATTTCTCGGTTCTACTCTGCTTGCTAGAGGCAAGCAAGCGCCGCATCTAAGAGAGGCTTCCTGACTCAGCTTTAGCTGCAAAGCCTGCAGCTCATTAAGAGGTTCTGCCACGAAACACTTAAACGGTGTTGACGAAAAGCTGAACACATGCTTTTCAGTTTTCAGCCATAGCAGGAAAAAAGCTGCGCCGTTTAAAAATGCCAGCTTTCTGGGCTGTCCTGCCAGGGCAAACTCTGACTCTTTTACGCAGGCGGTTCATGCCTACAGCCAGTACCTCAGCCATGAGGCTGGAAAGCTAAGGAATGGACTGGATCTAGCTGGCAAAGCCACGCCTTTAGTCCTACTGAGTTTGCTTGGTAAATTAAAGATTCATGTGGTCAGAAAAAGAGAGATATACAGTAAAGAGAGATTCAAAGACAGAGAAAATTTCTGAATGGTTTAAAGTGTGTTAAAAATATATGCAGACTAAAATTTAAAGTTCTTAAAAGTAAAAAACAAAAAAAGGAAGAGAGTTGTTGTGTGTGGTAGCACACGCCTTTAATCCCAGTGCCTAGAAGGCAGAGGCAAACAGATCTCTGTGAGTTCAAGGTGTAGTAGCAAACACCTTTAATCCCAATGCCTGGGAGGCAGAGACAGGCGGATCTCTGAGAGTTCTAAGACAGCCTGGTCTACAGAGTTACTTCAGGTCAAAGATACAGAGAACCTGTCTCAAAAAGCAAAGAGTTAAAAGTAAAAATAAACAAAATAGAGGTTAAAACAAAGCTGCACAAAGATGGAAAATATACAGAGAATTTTGATACTGTATGCTATTATGCTCTCTTTGAATCGTTTGAATGCTGAGGAAGGACCAACAGCTGCTAAAAGATATTTATTTGTAGATGCTGCTGAGCTAATCCAACATGGATGTTTTGATGCCTTGGCTTTGAAATTTGGATCTAAGGACATGATACTTTGGAAAGGAGTTTCTTATTTTGTTTTCACAGAGGATGAGACGCTGTTCATTTCTTCTATACCGATTTGGTATGATGGACCACGCCCTCCTGAAGGGTTGGTGTGAACACCTTCAGAAAATTGCTTCGCTCAACTGCCAACTGAGATGAAACTAGCACACAGGTTATACCATGAAAGACCTAATTAACGACGCCCCCATTCAGCAGGAAGCAGTTTGGAGAGAAAAAACTGCGCCCATGTTCCCAAATATGGTTTATAAACGTTCTTTTACATTTAAAGGGGGATATGATATAGGTATGAATAATTTGCATTAGTATAGATTTTGCTTTATTGATAGAGATTTAAGGTCAATTTTGTTATATATATATAAGTGTTTCTGATTTTGATTAAGGTATCGTGATTGTGTAGTTTATTTAAATATATACTGTATAATTAAGAAATATAGGTTGTTAATGGATAATCATCGATAATAGTAAAGCTTGTAGTCATGTTAGTTAGATTTTCTAGATATATAGAGATATAGTTTAGATAGATATTCTTCATGTCTTTCAAATATTACAGAATAGGACATTTAATGTTTTAATAACTGAGGACTTTTCATGACAATGAGACACTCTGCTCCTGGCAGCACCAATCTACTTCAAGAGGAAGATGGGCATCGAAGAGGCACCTTATGGAGTTTGATAGCCATTTGGGCAAGAAACTGCTCTTGCCTGGACTATTGCATAAACTGGACACAGAGAACCCGCAGAGAGGGGACTACTGAACTTGCCTAAGGTGAGATGATCTTTCGGGGTTCCTGATTCATTTTGAAAGAGTCTGCAAGACATTCTGCAGGACACAACAGATAGTGACTGAACTGACTTTGAATTTTCCTGCTTTATGGAAATGTCTGCTGGATACCATGGGCCTGAAGGCTGAAGATGGATGCCCCAACGGTACAAAAGAACTTTGGGTGACTGTCCAGGCAGCGAGATGTCTTTGTCATTTCTAGAGTTTGAAGTTTCTTAGTTCTTGTTTACTTAGGTAATATATCTTTCTGGAGTCTTTGATGGAGTTAAGAATAGTTAGTTATAGTTATAGTTTTCCTTAGTTATGATAAAGATTATTGTAACTTTTACTTGATAACTGTTTTGTTATATGTAATTTTGCTATGTTAAAGCCTTTTTTTTTTTGTTTAAACCGAAAAAGGGGAAATGATGGAGGAAGGTCATTGGCTAATAAAGGAACTGCCCTGGCCCATTTTATTGGTTAGAGGATAGGTGGGAGGAGTAAACAGAACAGAACGCTGGGAGGAAGAGGAAGTGAGCTCAGAGTCGCAACAGCTCTGCTCTCAGGAGCAGACGCCTGAGAGAGATGCCATGCCCCACTCCCGGAATGAAGCTCCGACCCAGGATGGACATAGGCTAGAATCTCCCCGGTAAGCGCACCTTGGGGTGCTACACACAGATGATTAGAAATGGGCTAAATTAATATGTGAGAATTAGCCTAGAAGAGAATGGGCCACGCAGTGATTAAATGAATACAGTTTGTGTGTTGTTATTTCGGGGCATAAGCTAGACAGGCTGCCGGGGTGCTGGGAACGCAGCCCCGCCACTCTTATTACTACAGATGGGAGCCCCTCCTTTTTCAGGTACTGGCTCTTGCTTCCTTTTTTTCCCAGTCCACAGTGGTTATGAATTGATGAGTCAGTCTCTGTTCAAATGGTGTCAGTAACAGACAGGGACCGTGACAACTGCTAATGCCCCCCCCCCCCCCTTAACTGTATGAGCAGATCTGTGTCTCTGGAATGCTAGACGACTCATAATGGAGTCCCAGCTAACTGCAGACTCTCTAATTTGGCATCAAAGCCCAGGGAGATGCCTGGTTCCTGCCCTTTGTCTGCAGACACACTGCCAGGACATACTGCCCCTATATACCCACACAAGACGTGGGGTGCAAGGCATTTGAACTCATTGGACAGTAACTCAATGTGACCTTAGCTGATTGGGTAATGTATGCATATATGCCAGTGAACATACACATTGAACCAGATCTGCACCTTGATGCTGGTCTGTGGAGGAGGTCTGTTTCCCAGGAAGCTCTGTGACTCTGTCTTTCTCCCCTCTCCCCTACTGAGATGCTAATGAGAGGGGAAACCCACAATGAAGGACAAGCCAGGCCTTTCTCTAGGAAGTCTTCTCTATTGACTTTAGCATTCCTTTAGGCCTCTATAGCATTCCCCATCATGACCCCAAATTCCAACCGAATCTTCTCTCACATCCATCTGTTGTGATATGGAGCAACAGCCCAGGCTCATTCAGGGCTTCCTATGTGGTACACCTTCTTCTACTTCTCTTGTCAATGTCATGAACGTAGCCTGTTGTCCCGGAGTGGCTACCAGAAAACATAGACTTGGAAAGATGAAATCACTTATTGGAACCCTCAAGATTAGGAATTCTCAAGGCGAAGTGCCTTCTCTTCACTCCTCCTTCTGAGGTGATGCCTCCTCCTCCTCCACACTTCCTCTTCTCCTATTACATTTCTTCTTCCTTCTCCTCTTTCTCCTTTCTCATTTGCCAATCTCCCATGGCACCAACCACAGTGCTTAACATGGAGTAATATGGATACAGCTGGCTTTAGGGCCATATTCAACTCACCTTTTGGGCCTGACAGATGGATCACGAGGTGCCCAGGAAAAAGAAATCGCTGGTTGCTGCTCCAATTTCACTGGAACATGGGGCAGAATTGCCCATTCTCTCTGCTGGCTAGGCATATGAGTTCCCTGAGAACTTCCCTGCCAGAGTAGAGACAATAGTAGGAATTTGGGTACCCAGCCTACCATGAAAAGAGGAGAGATGAACATGTTGTCAGATGACTACAGCAACTCAGAATGTCAGAACTTGAAGCCCTTGAAGATCATTGAGGCTTACCTTTAATTTTAATTTTCAGTTCACACTAAAATCCAGGAAGATGCAGTTAAACCTGAGCTCACATGGTAAATCACGGCCGATGTGGGGATGGAACCCAAGACTTTAGGACACAGTACAAAGGGTCAGGGGAGGAGCTTCTGGAATCACCTCCCATAAGCACCAGAATCTCCTTACCTCCTGTGGAACTTTGTGGGACCTGGCCTCCCTCTTGTGCACAGTGCTCTCCTGCCCATCTGTAAAACACCAGGCACAGCTTACATAAGCCTCACTGACACCATCCTTCCAAATATTCCGGCCCCATTTGGAGGGTTTACCACACTATGCCTCTTTCCCAACTCTTGGGTTGCTTTCTTTTTCTAGTGAATGGCCACTGTGGAGCCTGATTCAATAGGGGCAGGAGAACACTCAGGGCTAAGTAGCAAGACAGTGATAAAAGTAACAAACTTACCACTCAGCAACAAATGTCTACCTATAGAAAATATAAGCAAGGGATGTGGACATTTCTCCAAAGCATTTAATTCCTAACATTGGTTTGATGAGCAATTACCAACAGTCCCACTGCAATCTCAAGACAGGGATGCTGACAGAATTACTCATGTTCCCTCCACCTAAATTCAGGTTCCTTCCCTAACCAAAGACACTCACTGCGGCTTTCTGCTACACCAGCCAGCTTCTTGCCATGCTTGTAGAATTTAGGAGCAACAGCCATATTCTTTATCAGTCCTTGATCCAGGTGCCTCTTCAGCCTTGTCCTCTGCTCTTTCTTTGAGGCGATCACAGCAGGCAAGAGCCCATGCTGTTCCCTAAAGTGAAGGATGGAAGGACCAAGGTTAGCAATGTGGAATAGGCCTGACCCTTACCTTGCCAGACATGACACTCACAAGAAGGCAGTGCTCTGTGACATTTGAGGCATGGAAGAGGCAGAAACGCTTTTTATCCCTGCTTTGGGTAGAGAAGCAGTGGTTGTAGAAGTTGTACGAGTGGCCTATAGGCCTTCTGAAGGCAAATTCTTTCCCCCGGGGAGCTCCAGTCTCATGCCCACTGCTACATGTGGAGTCAGAAAAGCAGCGGGGTAAGGCAGGTATGAGTTATGCTGCATGGCTTTAGGGTCAGGAGTGGGGGTCAGAGTAGCACCTGGGTCCCCCATCTCCAGGTTACTTACTCTGTCCTTAGAAAACTACATCTTCAGTGACTGGGACTTTTCTCTCTATTGTGCTCACTGTTGGACTAAGCTTTCACTTCCTCGTTTCCCTATGCTTTCTCAATTTTCACCTAGGCCTTCTTATATAGTACCCTTCACAGAGTCCCACATTGATGGAGTAAGGTCATTGGTTAAATTTGTAGTAATAGGAGCGGCGGGGCTGCGTCCCCAGCACCCCGCCTGCCTGGCTAGCTTATGCCCGAATTAACAACACACAAACTGTATTCATTTAATCACTGCTTGGCCCATTTCTATCTAGCCTCTTCTAGGCTAATTCTCACATATTAATTTAGCCCATTTCTAATCATCTGTATAGTGCCCCTAGGTGTGCTTACCGGGAAGATTCTAGCCTATGTCCTTCCTGGTTCGGAGCTTCATCGCGTGCATCTGCCTGGGAGCTGGGAGCATGGCGTCTCTCTGAGGCGTCTGCTCCCGAGAGGAGAGCTGTGGAGTCTGAGCTCACTTCCTCTTCCTCCCAGCGTTCTGTTGTTTACTCCTCCCACCTATCTTCTAACCAATGAGGGCCAAGCAGTTTCTTTTTATTTAACCAATGACCTTCCTCCATCACCACATATACGAAGCTCTTCACAGTCTCACAGATGTTCAACCTGATCATGAGTTTTTCTGTTTATCTTCTCTCCTCACAATCCATTTTCAGGCCCAGACAGTCCTGCATCTTCAACAATCACTACACTCCATCCATTCTGTCGCATCATTAATTGTCTTCCTCATGGCCTTCATTCTTTCACTTTCGGCCTGGGATTTTATGTCCCATGCTCTCAGACAGGAGTCTCATGAATGCCTTATTTCCCTTACCTTTTCATTAAGGTTGTTTGCACACTTAACCTCAATCTTGATTACCACCTGGATCCCCCTTTACACTGCCTGTCCTCTTGCTTCTCATAAGGAATCACATTAGGCTACTCAAGAAGGTGAGGGAGGGGGATCAGAACTTCCATACCATTCTGGGTTAACTAGGGGGACAGTATCTCAAAACAAAAAAAGGTATCATTCAACAATACATAACCTACATGAGATGTAAGCAAAGGACAGAAATAGACAAATCTTTAAAGCATACAAAGGGCAAAGTGAAATATGAGCAAGGAGGTCAAGACCACGATGGGGACACCCACTGAAATAGTTTACCTCAGATACTGGGACCTCACCAACTCCAGCCAGACAGGGAAGGAACCAGATTACTACCAAATTAGACCCTCTGAATGTGGGACACAGCTGTATGGCTGAGGAAGACAAAAGGGCCCTGACAGTGGCACCAGAATTTATCCCTACTGCTGGTACTGGCTTTTTGGGAACCCGTTCTCTTTGGACGGATACCTTCCTCAGGCTAGATAAAGTGAGAATGCTCTTGGACGTTCCCAAAAACAATGTGCGCTGGATCCTCTGAGAATTGGGGGGGTGGGTGTGCAGTAGGTGGTAAGGTGAAGGGAATGGAAGAACGAGACGGATTGGGAATTGGGATTGGTATCTAAGTGAAAAAAGACAGTTTACTTTTGAAAAAAAAACAATACAACTAAAAATAGTAAGTGGTCATAAACTTGAGTGAGAGTGAAGTGGACATGAGAGGAATTGGAGGTGGAGAGGTAGGGGTGAAAATGATGTAGCCAAACTACTTGATGTGGAATTCCCCTCTGTATGCTGTGAATAACATTGGTTAATAAAGGAAACTGGCTTGGCCTGATTGGGCAGCGTAGAGCAAGGCAGGGAAAACTAAACTGAATAATTTTTAAATAACAAGACTTATGGTTGGACTCAGGAGATGACTCATCAAGTGAACATGCTTGCCATACAAGCCTGACAACCTGAGTTTGATCCCCCTGGGCCCAGAGAAAGGCCTGATGAGGTATCCTGGAAGAGAAATCACAGAACACTTGTAGTGAGATGGGAAGCGGCCCTGGAAGCTTCCTTTCTGCTAGCTAGCATTTACAGTACTAGAAGGTACTATGCAGGCTGCTGAGAGGAAGACCTCCTCAATATTCTTCCCTAGCTGTGAACCCTGTGAACTGCAGAAATGACCACCATGGCTATATATGTCCCTAGGTACCATAGTAAAATGTGTTACAGGGATAAACTGCTTTCTGCTTGGATTTAAGGCCTGCAAATCTGGCCAAGAATCCATGGTTGGGGAGCTCAAAGGTCCCAACGTAAATCTGCTATGGTGATTTTACTGAATAGATATAGTAGGCCTTATTCTTGAAATTTGTATATTTCAACCCATAGACTAGTGTATCTCCCAGACCCTGTCAGAGAAGTGTCTGTGTTTGAACAGTGAATGCCAATTAACTAAGAAACCTGTAACCATTCACGGTGTGGAGAACAAGTGATTATGGGATGCTAAGTCACAAATGGGACATCTATGTCATACACACCCCCAAGGCTATCCCTGGAAGAGGGGGAGGAAACATAAGACTCAGTGGTAGAGGAGGACAAGAATGAGATAATGTCGTCAGGAGACGCCAGGACTACTGCGTCCATGAACTCACAGCAGCTGTGGCTGCCCACCCAAGACCTGCACCAAAAAAAGTCAACATTCGACTATGAAGCAGGAAGGGGTTCTTGAGGGCCCACCTGTAACTGAGGTGTTATGGAGGTGTTGATGTCTTCTGGGGAAGGAAGAGTCACGATTTCTTTTAAGGCTGTGGCTACTGGTAAGGTGACCAAGCTCGGGTAGATGGCCTCATCCCCAGAAGTATTGCGAGAGCCCAAACTGGAGCCAATGGGTTATGAAAACAAACAAACCAAAAAATAGTACTAGAGAGATGGCTCAGCAGTTATGAGTGTGTACTGCTTTTGTAGAAGACCCAAGTTCAAATCCAAGCATTCACAACAGGAAATTGTTCATAATCTCTAACTCCAGCTACAGGGGATCCAACATCTTCTTCTGGCCTTCTTGGATACCAGCAGACACATGCAAAAGGCCCCATGTACATATATATTAATAAAAACTCTAACAGAATAAAAGGTAAGAGTTGGGGAGGTAGGGGTGGGCTTGGGAAGAGTTA
Source organism: Microtus oregoni (assembly GCF_018167655.1). Taxonomy (NCBI): domain Eukaryota; kingdom Metazoa; phylum Chordata; class Mammalia; order Rodentia; family Cricetidae; genus Microtus; species Microtus oregoni. The sequence goes on from NW_024545166.1 coordinate 16,592, forward strand.
AGGGGAGGAGTTGAGGGTAAATGTGATCAAAACACATTATATGAAATTCTCAAAGATGTAATAAAACTATTAAAAATATAAAGCAGCACAAGAAGTATTACAGACAAGTATTTCTCATGAACATAGATGCAAACCTCTCATGAAATGTTAGCAGTTTGAATCAGTGTATGGAAAAACATTCATTAACAAGTACACTTTACTCTAGGAATGCAAGACCATTTTACTATTAATTTTTCTTAGGTTTATTTATTTATGTGTGTGTGCGTATTCTACCTGCCTGTACATATGCACACCATTTGCCTGGTGTCCTCGGAGGTCAGATGAGGACACCAGATTCCCTAGAAGTGGAGTTCCAGGTGGTCATGAGCCACTTTGTGGGTTCTGGGAGTTGAACCCAGATTCTCTGCTGGAGTAACAAGTGCCCATAACTACTGAGCCATCACTCCAGTCCCTAGTTTGACACTTAAATACCACAAATAAAGCTAGCCTGGAGGTGCATTCCTATAATATTATTAGCACACAGGAAGCTGTAGCAAGTGGAACACCATAGGTTGGAGGCCAGACTGGGAGACACTGTGAATTCCAGCAGTTTGTCTCCTACAGAGTAAGACTGTATATAAAAAGAAAGGGCAGGAAAAGAAATCCATGAATGAATTTTACTGTATTAGTGGGATAACAGAAGAGTGGTCACTAAGATGTGTGCCGGAAAGGGGATGTGATAATCTGAAAACTCCAGTGATAAAAACATCAAAAAAGAAGGTATGCCAATTTAGGAACATAGGGGAATATTCTCAATCCCATAATATCTATCTGTAAAGAAACAAAAGCAAAAAACAAACCATAGAGGAAATGTTTCATGGTGAAATGCTAAATACACTTCTATTAATTTTTATGATTTCACACAAAATAATGGGCCTAATGACATTTTCACAATGGTGTATTATACTTTGCTCACATTGACCCCCATTACCCTCTGCTGTTCCCTGTCCATTGAGTCCCCTTCATCCATATAGAAAGGATCCCTTGTACTTCCAGGTCCTGCATACACACCCTTATCACATTTACAGTGGAAGGTTGATTCCTCACATCCAACAACATATGACACCTATCTTTTTTTTCTCTATTACCTTCTTTTCACACCCTTGGCTTTCCCTTCTTCCCTCAAATGTTCTCACTTTTACCTTGATGTATGGTCTAGGTTGTATTGTGACAGAAAACACGTGATAAGGGAAAGACAGAAATTTCCTGTCAATATCTAAGAAATGTGGCAGAATGTTGCTCCAGATGCTCACCACATGCACCCAGCATCATTCTTTAAGCCATAGCTGGTTCAGTCAGGCACGAACTGTAGACAGAGGCACATAGATTCAAAATGAAAAGGGGGAATCTTGAGGGAGGGGCAATCTGGGAGAAGTGGAGGATGGGAATAAACGTGATAACTGTGTGAAATTTTCAAAGAATATTTTTTGAGGGGTGCAATGAACTTTATTGATGGTATTCAAGAGAGTAGGGCTCCCTAAGGCCCCTCCTGCTATTCTGGGGGTCTGGAATGGAAACTGTGAGGGAGATGCTCAGTGTTAAGGGTTAGTTAGGCCAGGGACTGCTCAGCAGCCGAGGACCTCTCTCTTGCTGTGTCCTTGCTGGGATGGGTGGTCCAGGGTGGGCTTCTTAGTCCTTGGAGGCCATGTAGGCCATGAGGTCCACCACTCTGTTGCTGTAGCCGAATTCATTGTCGTACCAGGAAATGAGCTTTACAAAGTTGTCATTGAGAGCAATGCCAGCCCCAGCATCGAAGGTGGAAGAGTGGGAGTCACTGTTAAAGTCACAGGAGACGACCTGGTCCTCAGTGTAGCCCAGGATGCCCTTTAGTGGGCCCTCGGATGCCTGCTTTACCACCTTCTTGATGTCATCATACTTGGCAGCTTTCTCCAGGCGGCATGTCAGGTCCACGACGGACACATTGGGGGTAGGAACGCGGAAGGCCATGCCCTTGAGCTTCCCGTTCAGCTCTGAGATGACTTTGCCCACAGCCTTGGCAGCGCCAGTGGACGCAGGGATGATGTTCTGGGCAGCACCACGGCCATCTCGCCACAGCTTCCCAGAGGGGCCATCCACTGTCTTCTGGGTGGCCGTGATGGCATGGACTGTTGTCATGAGTCCTTCTACGATGCCAAAGTTGTCATGGATGACCTTGGCCAAGGGGGCTAAGCAGTTGGTGGTGCAGGAAGCGTTGCTGACAATCTTGAGGGAATTGTCATACTTGTCATGGTTCACACCCATCACAAACATGGGGGCATCGGCAGAAGGGGCGGAGATGATGACCCTCTTGGCCCCACCCTTCAAGTGGGCCCCAGCCTTCTCCATGGTGGTGAAGACACCAGTAGACTCCACAACATACTCGGCATCGGCATCCCCCCATTTGATGTTGGCGGGATCTCGCTCTTGGAAGATGGTGATGGCCTTCCCGTTGATGACAAGCTTCCCATTCTCAGCCTTAACTGTGCCTTTGAACTTGCCATGGGTGGAGTCATACTGGAACATGTAGACCATGTAGTTGAGGTCGATGAAAGGGTCATTGATGGCAACAACGTCCACTTTGCCAGAAGTGAAGGCAGCCCTGGTAACCAGGCGTCCAATACGGCCAAATCCATTCACTCCGACCTTCACCATCGTGTCTCTGGAACGAGGCTGGCACTGCAGGAAAAGAAGCGGCTGTCTCTAGAACAGGGAGGAGCAGAGAGCCTCAAAGAATATTTTTAAAAATATTTCCAGGCCCCATGAAAAGTCATCACCTGGTTGTTAGAAACGGTTTTGGCAAAGCTAGAAGATAAATTAGTATGAAAACAACAATAAACTACAAACAAATACACCAAAAGAGAATTTTTTAAAATGACAGTAACATTAAAATAAACAAAATATCTGTGAAGAATATGGGCACAAGCACTGGAACATTTGTTTAGAGAAAACTATTAAAATCTTGCTAATAGGTATTAAAATAAAGTATGCTCTGCTCACTGTTTAAAGCACTCAAAAGTTTTCCACTCTCTGTAATCATCAAGAGAAGGAAAAGTTATCGCTCAAGGATCTATAGCAGTGCTTATGACATAAAAGGGCCAACGACATGTGGAAGAGGACAAAGATGGAGAATGGCTGAACCCCAGCATTTCACTATCATGCTCCAACACGGAGGTAAGCACCACAGCACGGAGTCACCTTAGGACAGGACACACACTCCAGTGAGATCAGAGGCAGGTCACAGACAGCACTACATAGACTCCACGATAATAGGAAATGGGACAGAAAAAGGGGGTGCCCTGAGGGGAAAAAGCAAACAAAGATTGATGGCTCCAACAGATTCCAAGATGTAACCCAAAGTGAATCTCGATTCTAAGAGTAAACTGCTAACCTTTAATACCTACGACCTGAGGACTGTCCTGCACAAATACTTTCCATCATTCACCAGAAGCAGATGCTCAAATATGCGGGTAACCTGCACAGAGCAAAAGCCTCAGAGAGAAGAAGTAGGGTCCAGGCCTTCCAGCCTCACAGCGCCATGACCAGACGTTGTTCTGGAATTTTATGAACGCTTTGAACCATGCACCAAGAGAGCACCATGAGAAACCTCACAGTCCTAACTAAACAGGGCGACCACAGACAGGCATCATGAGCACGTTTGTCAGCGGAGACCCCACGCAAAGTGAACTCACCATGTACCCGAAGTCTTCGACATTTTCAGTTCAGCCTGCAGAACTTCATTCAGGCTGGCCAGAGTGAAGGTGAAATGCAGAGGAAGAAACAGAAAGTTCTGGGGGCGGGAGTTAGGACGAAGGTCATGCTCCAGAAATGTATCTACTGGTTGAGCAGAATGTACTGAACTGAAGCAGGGAGGAACCATGGGCAGGAACAATGGGGCTTAGGGCCATGGAGGGGTGGAGATTAGGGCTATGCAGGGGGCAGGTCTCGGTTCCACAGCCAGCACAGTGGGGACCTCAGCAGAACTGTGGATAAATGTCCTGAGTGGGGCGTCACACTCTAGGAAGATGATATCCTTTCCCTTCTTTCCACCCCCTGGGCAGGTGAGCTTCATGTTCATGTGCTCTGGAACATCCTCCAGGGGTACTGGGGTTCTTCAGGCCAGGGCTCCCAACTTCTCCATCCTCAGCACCTCAACCAGTAGTGCAGATACACATCACAGTACCCACCTGAGGTAATGGACAACAGTCATGAGGGACCGCAAACATGAGGTCTAAACTCTCTTTTTCAGACTGTGAGAAACCCACAACAATACTTCCAGGAAGGTAATGTCTTTGCTCACAACATGGAGGACTCATCCAATGGCCCAAGAGGAACCGGGAAGGCTGCTCCTCCAAGAAGGCCCTGGAAGGGTCGGTTCCAGAGAGCCCTGGCACGTGTGTCCAAGTTCTTCAGGTGGGGCTCTGAGTCAGCCTGCCTCTTACCAATCACAACAAGTTGCAATTACTCTCTCCCTCTCCCCTAGAGAACACCCCAGCCCTCCTCTCCATTCCCACAGGGCTTCTGAGGGTCCACTTGTCTCTCTGTTTCCTTCTCGGGAGAGGCCGCTGGGCAGAAAAAGGCCGAGAACGGGGCCATGGCGTTCTGCTGCCCAGGCCCTTACCCCCCTGAGAATCTTGTTCAGTGCGGTTGAAATAAAGGCCGTCATGCTTTACAATGTTTTGGCTTCATTATATTTTATTTACATTTCCTACTGACATCAACTTAAAATGTGCTGGGGATGATGTCTTGGTGATGGGGGTGGGATATCTTGGAGGGGAGAGCAAGTGTCTTTCTGAGTTCTCCTAGGACATCAGTTTCCCCCTCTGAGGCAAAGATACTTGCTCCGGTCTTTGTAGCAAAGCAGTCTCACTCAGAACTGTTTCTATATCACAGCTGGCACCTCTGACCCACACTTCCATACATCCAGGAGGAGCAGTTTGCAGGCCTCTCCCCTTGCAGTCTATGCAGACTTCATAGCTGAGAAGTCTTGAGCAGAGATTATGGGAGAGGGACGCATACACAAGGAATACGTGGAGCCTTTAAAAGGGCTTTAGACTTTTTGCTCACAACACCACCCAAGCACCCACAGTTCCTTGGGACAAGACAGGTTCCAAAAAACAGCCTTGTTTGTCTCTACTACACAAGGTCACTCTCCACTTTATGAGGGTTTCTTGTCTTCCTAGGGCGACCCTGAAAGGTCTTGAAACATTTATCCCAGGTCAAGGCTGCATTGAGGATAAAACACAACTCATCTTTACCCTTAGGCAGTTTTACTGACGTATAAAATGTATTTTGACTACAGGAGGACATAAATAGGACACAGAAATCACAAATACCATCTCCCTTCAAATGACAATCTCCAATATGCTTCAAACTAATGGAGTAAAAAAATGCTTGACCAGGACCAGCTGTAAGAAACCAATGTCCTTCCTTGCTGTGAAGGGGTGAGTCCTTCCTTGCTGAGAGAAGGAGGGGGTTCTCAGAGGCCAGAATGTGTACAGGGAGACAACAGAATTTCAAGCTTCAAGCCCTTCTCTCTACTTCTGTAGGACAGCCAGGGTGGGACCCACAGATAGAGAATAGTTGGAGTTTGTATTGGTTATGTTTTTCATTGCTTTCAAAAATAGCTCACAGAAAGAATATATTTTAGCTCACAGATTAAAAGGGTCTAATCCAGGCTGCAGGGGAATGTGGAAGATTTCACAGTGGCAGGAGCAGGCAGCCGAGACTCCACAACTGGGTAAAAACAGAATGCATGGAGGAGGGGACACTGGCAATTGCTTTTTCATTTTTATTCACTCCTGGAACCCAGTCCATGTAATGATGCAGTCCACACTCCCGGGCAGTCATTCTCTCTACAGATAAATGTTTCTGGGAACATCCTCCCAGACATCCTTGGAGATGTGTCTCCCAGTTGATTCCAAATCCAGTCCGATCGACATCACCGACTAACCATCACCAAGTAGCTAATCCCAGTGTGATCAATGACTTAGAAGTGATCTTTCTGTGGCAGGTCTGATGGGCTGAGCATCATCTCCCCTCACAGGTCCTCTGTCTACTGACTTTGGTCCTGTGATTGTGGTTTCTATTAACCCCATACGCTTAAAGCAAGCTGGGGAGAAGTGGCCTGTTTCAACCCATGTCTTAGGGTCCTGGAATTGATTGAAGACAGATAGGAACTCAAAGCAGGAACTGAAGCAGAGGCCATAGGAAAGGCTTCTTGTTGCCGAGCTTTTGTGGTTTTCTCGGGCTACTTTCTTTACTTTGCTTACATAGCACAGGATCACTTGCCCATGGATGGCACAGCCCCAGCTGGCTGGTTCCTCTGCCAGCAAGTGTTCATCAAGGAGACCTGCACACCAGTCTGATAGAAGGGTTTCCTCCACTGTGGTTCCCTCTTCTCAGATGACCCTCGTTTGTGTCAAGTAGATCCAAACTCAGCTGAGAATGTGAGCTCTGTGTCACAACTTCTCCAGTCCTAGCCGAACCTCAGATACATGGCTCGGCACTACCAACCCAAAAGAGAATTAGAAATTTCACCTCCCAAGAGAAAGGCAGTCTTCCCAGAGGTTATGCCTTCTGAGTTTGTCAACCTCTCTATGTCCATGTGTGTGTGGGGGGGGGGGGGTGCGAAGGGAGTGGAGAAGAAAGGGAGAAGAGACAGAAATGAAACAACGAATGTCTATTGAAATAATTGGTGATATTTGGTTCCTTTCAGTAGCTGATCTAGAACGCAGAAACAGAGGTGGGATAAAGGCAGCTGGACAGATGCATAAGAAGCCTTCACATCTGTCCCTCCGACCAGACACAGACCCATCCTGCCCAACACCTCCCAAGCTGACTAATCGTGACCACAGAACTAGCTGTCCACTGCCCACACAGGGCTCACTGGGATACTCAGCACTACATTTTGTTTTCCAAATGACGTACCTCTGCTGTTGATCTCAGCTCTTGCCACAATCACCTAGCATGGTCCTTTTAGGTCAGCAGTCCTCAACCTGTGCGTCTCGATCCCTTGGAGGTTGCATAGCAAACATTCTACATACCACATGTTTACCTTATGATTCATAACAGCAGCAAACTTGGAGTTATGAAGTAGAAAATAATTGTATGGTTGGGGTCACCACCAGGTGAGGAACTGTACTAAGGGATTACAACATAAGGAAGGTTGAGACACACAGTTCTAGGCTTTGGTGGCCCTGTGTCCTGCCTCCCACTCTACAGAACTACAGAGTCCCGACTTCCGGGGAGAAGATACTTGCCACTGCCCACCCCAGTCACAAGTGACTCTCTGTACTCTCTCCAAGAGCACTCTCTTCTCCTAGCCTGTGAACTAGGGCATGACCAGTTTAAGTGTTGCCACTTCTAAGGGCTCAGCGCTTGTGGGTTTTGAGCCCTGGGTTCTCACAGCTGTGTCGATGTATCCCCCCCCCCAGCTTTCTCAAAAATAAAAAATCTCAAAATTAAAATTGTATGCTTTTGGGTTTCCAGGTGTGTAAACCATTGTGACACGACTACTACCATCAAGGTAAATCCCATCAGTCACCCTCAGAGTCACCATTATTCCTCTGTGGAGAAAGCATTTACGATCTTCCACCATGCACATTTCCTGTACAGTGAAGTCGTAAACAATAGATGCTGAACATACATGTTTGATATGTATTTAAATTTAAAAATTTGTATCTTATAGGAACAAAAAGTAGAACGTGTTGAAATGGTTAATTTTATAGACCTAGCCCAGACTCTTTATTATGCACACAGTGCTCACATTTACAACCTATACATACTTCAAAGCAGGATACCAAGGTACAGTATAGATTATATACTTAAAATAAAAAATATGTTTTTGCGGTTTGGCTGTATTTACACCTCTATGTTCACATTGTCATCTCTATGCCACCTTCAGGTCACTGGCAACCACTATTGTACACTTTCCTTCTCTTGTGTCCTAATGAAATGGGTCCAACCCAATGCCATGCTTGTAGCCAACAGCATTTGGAAACTATAGTAGTAAGTCATTGCTGCCCAAGGGCAGGCTGTCAAAAGAATAAGCCACCCCTAACAGGCAAACTTCCTCCCTCCAGTACTAACTGCACATGTCTCTGTGGAGATGAACAGCTTACAATGAGTTGGTGGCAATCATACCTCTATCAGACAGAAACAGGCTAAGGCCCTCATGCTGCAGCCCATTAGGAACTGGATCCTGTCAACACCTGGCTCACCTTCAGTCCACCTATGAGATCACAGTCCGTGGGCATCTGACACCTTGATTACAAGTAGGTGTCAGAAAGGGTGAAAAGTGGAGGACCTAGACAAGTCATGCAGATTCCCCAACCAAAGAAAAGCTGGGAGAATAACTATTCTGTAATGCTGGTATATTTGGTTAGATGGACTACATGTCAGTCACTAATGCTGAAGATAACAGGACTACCTGAGGGCTGGGACTGTGGGCAAGTGACAGAGGGCCTGAGTCAGACTGGGAGAGTTTCATGTGGCTCAGTGGACACAGGATGTGCACACCTCTCAGTCAGACTCAGGGTCAAGTCCCAGGTTTGGTATGAGTCATCTCTGTGACTTTGAAGAGGTCATGTGATGCTCTGGACTGGGTCAGTTCTTCCATGAACTTGACTGACACCACCTGGCAAGACCGGTTGAAATCCACACAATTGAACTATCTAAGGATGTATTTGGCATCTTCTTGACCTGAACCCACAACTCTGCTTCTTGTCGTGGTTTCCATATGAGCTGGGAACTCTGTCCTTTTCTGAGGCCAGGCCGGTGAATGGATTAAGTACTATCAATGTCATGACTATATGACTCCTTCTGGCTCCACCAGGTCACAGAGGATATGATCTGTGCACTGCCACTTGGGCAGCCACTCAGGTGTGCATTGATTTAGCCTTTCTGTCATGACCCTCAGATGGTTCATTAAGAAAGCCCAACATCTACATGGCTGGATACATTCCTTACCAGCCTGTGGAGGCTTCTCTTCCATCAGGCATTTCCAAATGAAAGGATTCTATAAGAGACTTTACCTCTCACTCCACACACCATCAATCTACCCTTGGGAATCTACACAAGGGTCTCTAGTTTGCCTTCAGTGGACACAGAGATCTTCCAATTCTCCTCGCCCTGGGGGCCTCGGACTTAGAGTTCCCTCTAGACCCACCCTTTCCCCTACAAGGACTTTCATTTGCTTTCTGGGTCTGCAATGCTCACAAGTAGCTGCAGGCTAATCTTCCCAGCACATAGCACAAAAGCAATTGTTCTCTGGACAGGGGGCAGATCAGAGTGGATACATTTGCAAGCAATTCCGGGTGGTTGGAGGAGCCTTATCAAAAGCAGAATGAGGCCATGATGCTGATGCAGAGAGCAAATGTTTCTCTATCTCCCCCTGGAAGCCTGTCTTCTGCCCTCCCTTTCCATTCCTGTCTGTTTTCCTAGTCCTTCCCAGTTCCCCTCCCACCCCCTTCTTTCTTCCCACAGCACTCCAGATATGCGGACATTTACTGTTTCTGCTCTGCTTGTGAGTGCATGCAGGAGTGCACACGCCCAATCACACATAACATACTCTTTGTACAGCTGTAGCTGTTGCCCACTGATGTGTGGCTTCTGTTAGGAACACTGCCATAATTGCCATATTCAGACTCCACTCTAGGGAAGAGCTTTGTCTTGCTGATTTCGGAACAAGCAGTCCCTGTCTTAGGGCACCTTGTACTGACCAAATGAGATGGTAATTATGTATCCACTAAAGTGTGCAGCTCCTAGATACTGCTCTGGAACATTAACGCATACTCTCCCATTTGCTGCCCCCAACTCGAAGCCCAGACACCCACAGAGTAGATGTTGGACAGTGTGTGCAGGTGGAGAGCCAATTTCTATGCGGATTTTGGGCATTCGAGAAATGAATCTTGGATAACCAAATTAACACAGGCCCAAGAGTTGAGGTTCTGAAGCTTCCTGCGCCTTTCAGCCCTGAGGACACTGCAGGAAAGAGGACCTTTAAAGGAAGGGGACCACACCTTACCCATATATGGCTAAGGAGGAGGTGTCACTGGACTAAGAAAAATCCCAGTAGGCAGCTACGGTCTTAATGGAGTAGAGCTTCATAATAAGCAGTCCTCATCACTTTATCCCTGCCCAGCACACAGAAAGAGTTCCAGAATCCCCACTCCCAA
>NW_024545167.1:0-26728 GCF_018167655.1 Microtus oregoni
GCCAACGACATGTGGAAGAGGACAAAGATGGAGAATGGCTGAACCCCAGCATTTCACTATCATGCTCCAACACGGAGGTAAGCACCACAGCACGGAGTCACCTTAGGACAGGACACACACTCCAGTGAGATCAGAGGCAGGTCACAGACAGCACTACATAGACTCCACGATAATAGGAAATGGGACAGAAAAAGGGGGTGCCCTGAGGGGAAAAAGCAAACAAAGATTGATGGCTCCAACAGATTCCAAGATGTAACCCAAAGTGAATCTCGATTCTAAGAGTAAACTGCTAACCTTTAATACCTACGACCTGAGGACTGTCCTGCACAAATACTTTCCATCATTCACCAGAAGCAGATGCTCAAATATGCGGGTAACCTGCACAGAGCAAAAGCCTCAGAGAGAAGAAGTAGGGTCCAGGCCTTCCAGCCTCACAGCGCCATGACCAGACGTTGTTCTGGAATTTTATGAACGCTTTGAACCATGCACCAAGAGAGCACCATGAGAAACCTCACAGTCCTAACTAAACAGGGCGACCACAGACAGGCATCATGAGCACGTTTGTCAGCGGAGACCCCACGCAAAGTGAACTCACCATGTACCCGAAGTCTTCGACATTTTCAGTTCAGCCTGCAGAACTTCATTCAGGCTGGCCAGAGTGAAGGTGAAATGCAGAGGAAGAAACAGAAAGTTCTGGGGGCGGGAGTTAGGACGAAGGTCATGCTCCAGAAATGTATCTACTGGTTGAGCAGAATGTACTGAACTGAAGCAGGGAGGAACCATGGGCAGGAACAATGGGGCTTAGGGCCATGGAGGGGTGGAGATTAGGGCTATGCAGGGGGCAGGTCTCGGTTCCACAGCCAGCACAGTGGGGACCTCAGCAGAACTGTGGATAAATGTCCTGAGTGGGGCGTCACACTCTAGGAAGATGATATCCTTTCCCTTCTTTCCACCCCCTGGGCAGGTGAGCTTCATGTTCATGTGCTCTGGAACATCCTCCAGGGGTACTGGGGTTCTTCAGGCCAGGGCTCCCAACTTCTCCATCCTCAGCACCTCAACCAGTAGTGCAGATACACATCACAGTACCCACCTGAGGTAATGGACAACAGTCATGAGGGACCGCAAACATGAGGTCTAAACTCTCTTTTTCAGACTGTGAGAAACCCACAACAATACTTCCAGGAAGGTAATGTCTTTGCTCACAACATGGAGGACTCATCCAATGGCCCAAGAGGAACCGGGAAGGCTGCTCCTCCAAGAAGGCCCTGGAAGGGTCGGTTCCAGAGAGCCCTGGCACGTGTGTCCAAGTTCTTCAGGTGGGGCTCTGAGTCAGCCTGCCTCTTACCAATCACAACAAGTTGCAATTACTCTCTCCCTCTCCCCTAGAGAACACCCCAGCCCTCCTCTCCATTCCCACAGGGCTTCTGAGGGTCCACTTGTCTCTCTGTTTCCTTCTCGGGAGAGGCCGCTGGGCAGAAAAAGGCCGAGAACGGGGCCATGGCGTTCTGCTGCCCAGGCCCTTACCCCCCTGAGAATCTTGTTCAGTGCGGTTGAAATAAAGGCCGTCATGCTTTACAATGTTTTGGCTTCATTATATTTTATTTACATTTCCTACTGACATCAACTTAAAATGTGCTGGGGATGATGTCTTGGTGATGGGGGTGGGATATCTTGGAGGGGAGAGCAAGTGTCTTTCTGAGTTCTCCTAGGACATCAGTTTCCCCCTCTGAGGCAAAGATACTTGCTCCGGTCTTTGTAGCAAAGCAGTCTCACTCAGAACTGTTTCTATATCACAGCTGGCACCTCTGACCCACACTTCCATACATCCAGGAGGAGCAGTTTGCAGGCCTCTCCCCTTGCAGTCTATGCAGACTTCATAGCTGAGAAGTCTTGAGCAGAGATTATGGGAGAGGGACGCATACACAAGGAATACGTGGAGCCTTTAAAAGGGCTTTAGACTTTTTGCTCACAACACCACCCAAGCACCCACAGTTCCTTGGGACAAGACAGGTTCCAAAAAACAGCCTTGTTTGTCTCTACTACACAAGGTCACTCTCCACTTTATGAGGGTTTCTTGTCTTCCTAGGGCGACCCTGAAAGGTCTTGAAACATTTATCCCAGGTCAAGGCTGCATTGAGGATAAAACACAACTCATCTTTACCCTTAGGCAGTTTTACTGACGTATAAAATGTATTTTGACTACAGGAGGACATAAATAGGACACAGAAATCACAAATACCATCTCCCTTCAAATGACAATCTCCAATATGCTTCAAACTAATGGAGTAAAAAAATGCTTGACCAGGACCAGCTGTAAGAAACCAATGTCCTTCCTTGCTGTGAAGGGGTGAGTCCTTCCTTGCTGAGAGAAGGAGGGGGTTCTCAGAGGCCAGAATGTGTACAGGGAGACAACAGAATTTCAAGCTTCAAGCCCTTCTCTCTACTTCTGTAGGACAGCCAGGGTGGGACCCACAGATAGAGAATAGTTGGAGTTTGTATTGGTTATGTTTTTCATTGCTTTCAAAAATAGCTCACAGAAAGAATATATTTTAGCTCACAGATTAAAAGGGTCTAATCCAGGCTGCAGGGGAATGTGGAAGATTTCACAGTGGCAGGAGCAGGCAGCCGAGACTCCACAACTGGGTAAAAACAGAATGCATGGAGGAGGGGACACTGGCAATTGCTTTTTCATTTTTATTCACTCCTGGAACCCAGTCCATGTAATGATGCAGTCCACACTCCCGGGCAGTCATTCTCTCTACAGATAAATGTTTCTGGGAACATCCTCCCAGACATCCTTGGAGATGTGTCTCCCAGTTGATTCCAAATCCAGTCCGATCGACATCACCGACTAACCATCACCAAGTAGCTAATCCCAGTGTGATCAATGACTTAGAAGTGATCTTTCTGTGGCAGGTCTGATGGGCTGAGCATCATCTCCCCTCACAGGTCCTCTGTCTACTGACTTTGGTCCTGTGATTGTGGTTTCTATTAACCCCATACGCTTAAAGCAAGCTGGGGAGAAGTGGCCTGTTTCAACCCATGTCTTAGGGTCCTGGAATTGATTGAAGACAGATAGGAACTCAAAGCAGGAACTGAAGCAGAGGCCATAGGAAAGGCTTCTTGTTGCCGAGCTTTTGTGGTTTTCTCGGGCTACTTTCTTTACTTTGCTTACATAGCACAGGATCACTTGCCCATGGATGGCACAGCCCCAGCTGGCTGGTTCCTCTGCCAGCAAGTGTTCATCAAGGAGACCTGCACACCAGTCTGATAGAAGGGTTTCCTCCACTGTGGTTCCCTCTTCTCAGATGACCCTCGTTTGTGTCAAGTAGATCCAAACTCAGCTGAGAATGTGAGCTCTGTGTCACAACTTCTCCAGTCCTAGCCGAACCTCAGATACATGGCTCGGCACTACCAACCCAAAAGAGAATTAGAAATTTCACCTCCCAAGAGAAAGGCAGTCTTCCCAGAGGTTATGCCTTCTGAGTTTGTCAACCTCTCTATGTCCATGTGTGTGTGTGGGGGGGGGTGCGAAGGGAGTGGAGAAGAAAGGGAGAAGAGACAGAAATGAAACAACGAATGTCTATTGAAATAATTGGTGATATTTGGTTCCTTTCAGTAGCTGATCTAGAACGCAGAAACAGAGGTGGGATAAAGGCAGCTGGACAGATGCATAAGAAGCCTTCACATCTGTCCCTCCGACCAGACACAGACCCATCCTGCCCAACACCTCCCAAGCTGACTAATCGTGACCACAGAACTAGCTGTCCACTGCCCACACAGGGCTCACTGGGATACTCAGCACTACATTTTGTTTTCCAAATGACGTACCTCTGCTGTTGATCTCAGCTCTTGCCACAATCACCTAGCATGGTCCTTTTAGGTCAGCAGTCCTCAACCTGTGCGTCTCGATCCCTTGGAGGTTGCATAGCAAACATTCTACATACCACATGTTTACCTTATGATTCATAACAGCAGCAAACTTGGAGTTATGAAGTAGAAAATAATTGTATGGTTGGGGTCACCACCAGGTGAGGAACTGTACTAAGGGATTACAACATAAGGAAGGTTGAGACACACAGTTCTAGGCTTTGGTGGCCCTGTGTCCTGCCTCCCACTCTACAGAACTACAGAGTCCCGACTTCCGGGGAGAAGATACTTGCCACTGCCCACCCCAGTCACAAGTGACTCTCTGTACTCTCTCCAAGAGCACTCTCTTCTCCTAGCCTGTGAACTAGGGCATGACCAGTTTAAGTGTTGCCACTTCTAAGGGCTCAGCGCTTGTGGGTTTTGAGCCCTGGGTTCTCACAGCTGTGTCGATGTATCCCCCCCCCCCAGCTTTCTCAAAAATAAAAAATCTCAAAATTAAAATTGTATGCTTTTGGGTTTCCAGGTGTGTAAACCATTGTGACACGACTACTACCATCAAGGTAAATCCCATCAGTCACCCTCAGAGTCACCATTATTCCTCTGTGGAGAAAGCATTTACGATCTTCCACCATGCACATTTCCTGTACAGTGAAGTCGTAAACAATAGATGCTGAACATACATGTTTGATATGTATTTAAATTTAAAAATTTGTATCTTATAGGAACAAAAAGTAGAACGTGTTGAAATGGTTAATTTTATAGACCTAGCCCAGACTCTTTATTATGCACACAGTGCTCACATTTACAACCTATACATACTTCAAAGCAGGATACCAAGGTACAGTATAGATTATATACTTAAAATAAAAAATATGTTTTTGCGGTTTGGCTGTATTTACACCTCTATGTTCACATTGTCATCTCTATGCCACCTTCAGGTCACTGGCAACCACTATTGTACACTTTCCTTCTCTTGTGTCCTAATGAAATGGGTCCAACCCAATGCCATGCTTGTAGCCAACAGCATTTGGAAACTATAGTAGTAAGTCATTGCTGCCCAAGGGCAGGCTGTCAAAAGAATAAGCCACCCCTAACAGGCAAACTTCCTCCCTCCAGTACTAACTGCACATGTCTCTGTGGAGATGAACAGCTTACAATGAGTTGGTGGCAATCATACCTCTATCAGACAGAAACAGGCTAAGGCCCTCATGCTGCAGCCCATTAGGAACTGGATCCTGTCAACACCTGGCTCACCTTCAGTCCACCTATGAGATCACAGTCCGTGGGCATCTGACACCTTGATTACAAGTAGGTGTCAGAAAGGGTGAAAAGTGGAGGACCTAGACAAGTCATGCAGATTCCCCAACCAAAGAAAAGCTGGGAGAATAACTATTCTGTAATGCTGGTATATTTGGTTAGATGGACTACATGTCAGTCACTAATGCTGAAGATAACAGGACTACCTGAGGGCTGGGACTGTGGGCAAGTGACAGAGGGCCTGAGTCAGACTGGGAGAGTTTCATGTGGCTCAGTGGACACAGGATGTGCACACCTCTCAGTCAGACTCAGGGTCAAGTCCCAGGTTTGGTATGAGTCATCTCTGTGACTTTGAAGAGGTCATGTGATGCTCTGGACTGGGTCAGTTCTTCCATGAACTTGACTGACACCACCTGGCAAGACCGGTTGAAATCCACACAATTGAACTATCTAAGGATGTATTTGGCATCTTCTTGACCTGAACCCACAACTCTGCTTCTTGTCGTGGTTTCCATATGAGCTGGGAACTCTGTCCTTTTCTGAGGCCAGGCCGGTGAATGGATTAAGTACTATCAATGTCATGACTATATGACTCCTTCTGGCTCCACCAGGTCACAGAGGATATGATCTGTGCACTGCCACTTGGGCAGCCACTCAGGTGTGCATTGATTTAGCCTTTCTGTCATGACCCTCAGATGGTTCATTAAGAAAGCCCAACATCTACATGGCTGGATACATTCCTTACCAGCCTGTGGAGGCTTCTCTTCCATCAGGCATTTCCAAATGAAAGGATTCTATAAGAGACTTTACCTCTCACTCCACACACCATCAATCTACCCTTGGGAATCTACACAAGGGTCTCTAGTTTGCCTTCAGTGGACACAGAGATCTTCCAATTCTCCTCGCCCTGGGGGCCTCGGACTTAGAGTTCCCTCTAGACCCACCCTTTCCCTACAAGGACTTTCATTTGCTTTCTGGGTCTGCAATGCTCACAAGTAGCTGCAGGCTAATCTTCCCAGCACATAGCACAAAAGCAATTGTTCTCTGGACAGGGGGCAGATCAGAGTGGATACATTTGCAAGCAATTCCGGGTGGTTGGAGGAGCCTTATCAAAAGCAGAATGAGGCCATGATGCTGATGCAGAGAGCAAATGTTTCTCTATCTCCCCCTGGAAGCCTGTCTTCTGCCCTCCCTTTCCATTCCTGTCTGTTTTCCTAGTCCTTCCCAGTTCCCCTCCCACCCCCTTCTTTCTTCCCACAGCACTCCAGATATGCGGACATTTACTGTTTCTGCTCTGCTTGTGAGTGCATGCAGGAGTGCACACGCCCAATCACACATAACATACTCTTTGTACAGCTGTAGCTGTTGCCCACTGATGTGTGGCTTCTGTTAGGAACACTGCCATAATTGCCATATTCAGACTCCACTCTAGGGAAGAGCTTTGTCTTGCTGATTTCGGAACAAGCAGTCCCTGTCTTAGGGCACCTTGTACTGACCAAATGAGATGGTAATTATGTATCCACTAAAGTGTGCAGCTCCTAGATACTGCTCTGGAACATTAACGCATACTCTCCCATTTGCTGCCCCCAACTCGAAGCCCAGACACCCACAGAGTAGATGTTGGACAGTGTGTGCAGGTGGAGAGCCAATTTCTATGCGGATTTTGGGCATTCGAGAAATGAATCTTGGATAACCAAATTAACACAGGCCCAAGAGTTGAGGTTCTGAAGCTTCCTGCGCCTTTCAGCCCTGAGGACACTGCAGGAAAGAGGACCTTTAAAGGAAGGGGACCACACCTTACCCATATATGGCTAAGGAGGAGGTGTCACTGGACTAAGAAAAATCCCAGTAGGCAGCTACGGTCTTAATGGAGTAGAGCTTCATAATAAGCAGTCCTCATCACTTTATCCCTGCCCAGCACACAGAAAGAGTTCCAGAATCCCCACTCCCAATTCCCCAGAGCCAGATGTCCCACCTATACTAGCACAGTCCTGGCTGACTTGATAGAAAGCCACTGATTTTGGTGCCATAGCTAGCTAGAAAACACCCTCCTGCACTCTCCTTTTCATGAGGGACCTTTCACAGTCCCTTGGTTTCTGGACCCTGTGAGTTGCTAGGAGGCATGATTCATGTGTCACCACTATTCACACTCATGGTGTTCTCATTTGACTCTCTTGCCTGTGATACCACATCTCTCTGTGACCTTCAACAAGGTGGTACAGTTTCCAGAGCTGACATTCAGTATCACATCTACAGTGAAACCTTTCATTGAGAGCTCTCTGAAATCCTGCATACCTGCACATTCTCTGATCCCAAAGCTCGGGGGACTCGGACACTGCAGCCCAGCTGCAAGGTTCCTAAGGTTATTGCTCTCATGAAGGTCTGTCTCTGATGATCCCTCCTGCATGAGTCCATAGGCTAAGATGCTATTTATCTTCCTGACCTGCTCCTCCCATCATAACCATGATGGTCAATTTTCAAAGCTCAGAGCTACAGTGTAGGTAGACTGAGTAGTATCTGACAGACCAGGTCCTTAGAAATCATCACCCCTGAAGTCACAAGACAGACCCCATAGACTCCAAACCATTCCTGATATGCCCTGCAAGTATCTCAAGGGCTGAACAATGGGTCAGTCCAATTGTTGATCAAGCACTATCATTTTGAGCATCCATCGTCCCAGAGTCTGTATGAGACATAAAGATGTACCCTGCTGCCTCCTGGTAGCCCTGTTTAAATCCTGCAAACATACCATGGAGGAAAAGGCAGCTGCCTATCTTCAGGTTCAAACTCACTGCAGCTGCCTGGTCTTGTCCCTCCAGAGCTGTTCCTCCTCCTTCCCCACTGAAACCAAATGTTCACACATACCAGAAAGCTACTCCTCTAGAAAACATCCCTGACTCAATGACAAACACCAAGCCTGAGGAGTTTCCTGACAGCCAGCAACCCCATGGTCCCTGATCTTCCTCCATTCCTGTCTGCTGTCCTTGTGACTTTCCTGATCTGACCCCGGCACAAGTCCTGGAGGCCACCTCTTAGTACTGCCTGCCTGGGATGACCCACCCACCCTGGGACCTCAATTTCTATCTAAAAGACATTTCTCAATACCTCTCAATATGTCACCCACCAAAGTAGCAAAGTTTAAGGCTGAAGACAGTGAACACCACCCTGGGCTTACAGATTCACAACTCCTTCTTGGAGATACACTCACCCGAGGTTCTTTAAATATATGCTTAGTGTGGCCTTCATTTTCTGTGTCCCTGTTTCTCCTCCAGAGAAACAGACTCTGGAACAAGTGTACTTAAGAATCACTTGAAAAGCTGAAATCTGTAAAGAGCCAGGTCAAGGTCCTTACATCTGGACATAAACAAGGCAGTACATTGCATGTTATGAACACCATGTGATGGTGTTCCATGAGACAACAGATAAATTCACCTAGTCCTGAAAAAAAATGATAAAAACCAAATGTTTGACACTCTGAAGTATGAGCCTACTTTATGCCAAGAAAAACAGAATTGTGTGTATGCATGTGGACACATGCATGTATGTAATGCATGTTTACAGAATTCTTGAAGATACATACCTGCTTGTTGTAAGAGGGCTGGTGACAGTGGAAGGTACATGGCAAGACTATTCTTTGATCTGACACTGTTCCTAGTCCTGGTGTACGTAAGCAAGCAAGATTTAAAGCATTGCAATGTGTCCTAGGAACTGAATGTGCTACCCTGGTGATAAGCAAAGGGCTTCCAACCTTTAAGAGGCTCAGGGAATTTACTTGTGAGGCACAAGGCTGTAGTGGGATCCACCATTGCATGTAGTACTTTCCACAAATAATTACCCGTAATTTATCCAGGTGTGATTCAGGGCTGACAGGATCCTACTGACCTCTCTTCTGTGTAACAGCACTCCAACTGAAAAGTTCAACATTCTCTCTCATCCCTATTCCTTCCCTTGGTTATCTCTGCACGTGATAAAGCTGAGGCTGCCATGAAAACCACTCTCTTCTCATATGTCATGTTTCACATAAGTAAAATTTCAGACAGACTGTAATCACTCATTGATGAGAATCAATCCCACAATGGGAGACTCCTTTTATCATGATCCACCACCTCCCACCTGCTCCCACTCCCTGAAGACCTACGGTACCCTTCAACGCAGGTACATGAAGACAGCTTTTGTTTTCCAAGCGGTGTCAAAGGGAAAACTTGATGCCCGTGCGGCACCAGTTTTTCAAGGAGTAAGCTGCCTTGTTATCCAAATGAACACCACACTCATTTTTCAGAGAAACCCAAAGATGGGCATACCATTCTGCTTCATAAACTGCCATAAGAAATTATCAGAGACAAGATGATTAGAGCAAGGGAAATTTATTTTCTCTTGGTCCTCCAGACTGTCCAGTCCAAGATCAAAGTGCTTCCCAGCTTGGTTTCTGTCGGGTTTCATGCTTAGCCTTCTTCTCAGCAAGTCACCCCATGGCATCTCCATGAGGATTCCTGCACACATAGAGCAAGTCCTCTGCTGTCTCCTCAGATAAGGACTTCAATCCGCTTAAGTCAGCTTCCCACCTAGGGATAACTTCTTCCTTAATTCCACACTAAAGGCTCCAAATCCAGTCAGCTCTGGGGCAGGACTTCAACAACAAAATTGTGAGGGGGCATAGTTCAGTCCAGACTGACACTGATCCATGCTGTCAAATGATGGACACATGTATTATTGCCTTGAGACAGGGCCAGATGCTACTGACCCTCGTCCTGCCTAAGCAGGTAACTGCCACACTCCAGTACTGGTAAGGAAGCGAACCCACAGCACTACCCACATGTGTCAGCCCCTCGAACATCACTGCAGATTTCCGAATCTCCCAACCAGACTCTCGGCATGTCCTAAAGTGGGACAAAATCTTGGCATGGGCCCTTAGCTTAGGATTGAGCCCTGAGTCCTGGGAAACCTCACTCAGAGGCTGCATCATAATGGGCTCAGGGGTTCTCCCTGAGACAGTTCTCATGTCTCGTTCTGCCCCCAGGTGGAGGCTGAGGATGGCACCCAGTGCAGGCAAGGAAACCAGGAGTTCTACTATGGATGCAGGACCAAAAGGTGGTTCTTCTCCTTATCAGCACAGGGCTCTTTGCAGGAGTTTGGAAGAAGCCCCTGCTTGCCACTTCACTTTCCTTACATGAATATGGACGTTGGAAAAATGACGCATAGTTATGAGGCCTTCGTTTCTAGTCCTCACCATTGAGGTCAGAGAATTAAACCCAGATTTTTATTTACATCTAATCATGACATACGAACCCCATATTGTATTCATACAGATGGGCATGAATAGAAATGACAAGCATCGTTTCAGTCCTTCATTGATTCACATGCCAGTAATTCCAAGTTCCCATGGAGCACTGTGAGAGGAAACCCATTTGAGTGCATGGACGGGGAAAGGAGAGAGGACCAAGAAACCTACTCATTTCTTGGGGGAGGGGGATGATGGTCTGCGATTTGGTCAAAAATGTACCTGGAAATTCCTAAGCTTCTATTGGGGTGCTTGGGAAAATTCTGAAAAGGCACAGATGAAAACTGTGGGCTCTTTACCTCCGATGTGCACAGGGACTCTACTCTTCAGGGCACAACAGAGGAGCGGCAGGCACACCTGCTTGCACATCTCCAGGGCTGCTAATCATCTCCTCAGGGACCAGAGGTGGCTTGTCTGGAAAAAGACTTGGTCTGGCAAATTTCACCTACAGTGTCTGCTCCACGGCAACCCCACCCCCAGTTCCTTCTCATGATGTCTCTCCCACCTGGAGTCCACCTAGAACTCTGGAGTGATGCCCATAAAGACGGCAGAACAGAGGTGATGGCTGAAGGTCAGCAGCAGCTTTACACAGCGCTATTCAAAGGCCTAAGGGACCACTCTCCATTCTCCTCCTCTAGTTGGAACTGAAAGGCACTGGAGTAGCCATCCGTTCCTCACAAATGCCGCATCTTCATCATAAGCATCAGTCATGATTTCCCCTACAAGCTTTACAACTCAATGTGGGAAAACCGGTCAAGAGGGGAGAAAGATGATACTGCCTGCTTGAAGCCGGGTACGAAACACCCGGATTGAGTGGCACTAAAGCATTTCCAAGGACTTAGGAAAGACAAGAACCAGAGCAGTGCACACCATGACCCGGAGAGTCCACTAAATGATAAGGATCAAATGCTGTCATCCCAAATGAGGTATGGCTAAAATATCAGTGTGCTTTCTTCTCAGAGTGAGGTCCCTTAGTACATCTCTGCTCAGGAAGCTGCATGTGGCTTGAGCCTGTTGCGGGGGAGGGAGGCAGAGAGAAAACAGAGAAAGACACAGAGAGGGCAAGAGCACCTGAGGAGGAAGAGAAGGGGGGAGGTGTAAGGAGCAGAGAAAGAGACAATGGGAGTGGAAGGGAGGTAGGAACATTGGAGAGGTGGGAGTGGGAGAACAGGAACAGGACAGGTCACATGTCAGCAATGTATCCACTGGATGTGTTGGATGTCCAGAACCGAAACAGGGAGGAACAATGGGGAGGGGCAGAGTGGGCAGGCACTGTGAAAGGAAGTGCTTAGCATTTACACTTGGCCAAGCAGGCAGTTCAGCAGATCTCTCCAAGTCAGTCCTGGAGAAGAGGATCACTGCTGCCATCACACACTCTCGTGCAAGGAAGTCCTAGGAGTCACTGTGGCTGGAACACACACTCCTGGAAGATGATCTTCATTCCCTTCTTTCCACGGCCTGGGCAGGTCAGTTTCGTGTCCATGGGCTCTGGAACATCCTCCAGGGGGCTGGTCTGGAACATCCTCTGGGGATACTGGGGTTTGGTCAGGCCATGGCTCCCACTTCTCCATCCCCAACCAGTAGCCGAATGAGGTAATGGATAACAGTCATGAGGGACCGCAAAGATGAGGTCTCAACTCTCTTTTTCAGACTGTGAGAAACCCACAACAATACTTCCAGGAAGGTAATGTCTTTGCTCACAACATGGAGAACTCACCCAATGGCCCAAGAGGAACCGGGAAGGCTGCTCCTCCGAGAAGGTCCTGGAAGGGTCGGTTCCAGAGAGCCCTGGCACGTGTGTCCAAGTTCTTCAGGTGAGGGCTCTGAGTCAGCCTGCCTCTTACCACTCACAGCAAGTTGCAATGACTCTCTCCCTCTCCCCTAGAGAACACCCCAGCCCTCCCCTCCATTCCCACAGGGCTTCTGAGGGTCCACTTGTCTCTCTGTTTCCTTCTCAGGAGAGGCCGCCAGACAGAAAAAGGCTGAGTCCACTGAGGTCCGAGAACGGGGCCATGGCCTTCTGCTGTCCAGGCCTTTGCCCTCCTGAGAATCTTGTTCAGTGCAGTTGAAATAAAGGCCGTCATGCTTTACAATGTTTTGCCTCCATGACATTTCCTTCACTTTCATACTGACACCCACCTCAGATGAGATGATTTGGGTATCAGACTGGATGTCCCGGGAGTGTTGGTGCGAATGGCAGGAACTAGTGTCTTTCTTACTCCAGCTGAGCCATCCACTCACCTTCTTGAGGCAATGATGCTTGCTGCTTGGAGGTGGTGGTGGAGTCCTTGTTCAATGTGCAGTGAATTTCCCACAGCTCTCAGCTCTGACCCCAAGGGGTACTTGCATGTACTGAAAATCCTTGAGGCGTGATGGAGGTGGGTCTTGTATCTTATCTGTTGCTTTCATTGGTTAACTAATAAAGAAAACTGCTTGGCCTGATAGGACAGAAAATTAGGTAGGCGGAGTAAACAGAACAGAAGGCTGGGAGGAAGAAGCCGAGTCAGGCAGTCGCCATGATTCTCCCACTCCAGACAGACGCAGGTTAAGTTCTTTCCTGGTAAGCCAGCTCGTGGTGCTACACAGACTATTAGAGAATATTATCAATATGTAAGAGCTAGCCAATAAGAGGCTGGAACTAATGGGCCAGGCAGTGTTTCAAAGAATACAGTTTCCGTGTAATTATTTCGGGTATAAAGCTAGCCGTGCGGGCGGTCGGGTGCCAGGAACATAGCCCGCCGCTCCCCACTACAGAGTGGCACCCAACGTGATGGACTAAATACACTTAAAAACCTGAGAGGGCTTTAAAAAAGAAAGGAGAGAGAGTTTAACACAGCTTTTGGGTGTTTGTGGGTGGCTTGCCACAAAGAAATTGCCCTGACTCAGCAGCAGGAAAAAAACTGGTTGTTTTAAAATGCCGGCTTTCTGGGCTGTGCCACCATTGCAATCTCTGTCTGGCTCCTAGGGGAGACAGAGTCTTTGAATGGAGCATTTGGAATAAAGTGCTACGGCTTGCTTGATGGCAATGTGGACTGCTGTGTGCCTGGAACTGTGTGTGGTTCAGGGGCACCAAATGGCTCTAAGGTAGGAGTGGCTCAGCTCTGCCATGCTGAACTGTGCTGGTCTTGGGCAGGAACTGCTGTAATTATCATAATAACAACGCAGTTAAGGTTTAGACTGGGCAGGAAACAGGCTCTACCTATTACGGTATTACATCTACATGGCGCAACTTAAGTTTTTAAGAAGTACTTAACATTTTAAGAACTGCTCCTGGATAGTAAAAAAAAAAAATACAGATTCACAATAGGACAGATTCAGACCACTAAATGGATCACAATGTTGGATGAGTGTATGTAGGCTTGAGAGAGAGAAAAAAAATAGAGAGAGAGAATAAAGTTAATGCCCTTAAAAAAAGGGTAAAGTCTTGAAAGAGACAGAGTACAGATAGTTATAGATTAAAAGAAATAAAGAAAAATAAACCACGTAAAAATGGAAAATTCACAGAGAGTCTGGATTATGTACATTGTGTTTTCTTTAAAATATTTGACTGTGAAGGAGCTAAGCACAGAGAGACATTTCATTATATGGGCTGCCAAGTGGAACCAGAACGGATATCATGAGGGTATGACTTCAGAATTTGGGTCTAAGGATATGATGCTTTGAAAAGGGTCTTCTTTTGTTTTCACAGAGGATGAGACCCTGTGGATTGTGTCTATCCCAATATGGAATGATAAACCACACCCTCCTGAAAGGTTGCTGTGAACACCCTGAAAAAATTACTTTGCTCAACTGCAGACTGAGATGAACCTAGCAGACAGGTTATACTGTGAAAGACCTAAATAACAGCGCCCACATTCAGCAGGAATCAGTTTGGAGAGAAATAACTACGTCCATATTCCCAAATATTGTTTATAAATGTTTTTTTTACATTTAAAGGATGGTATGATATAGATATGAATAATTTTCATTGGTATGGATTTTAAGGTCAATTTTGTTATATGTATATGTATTTCTGATCTTGATTAAGGTATTGTGATTGTATAGTTCATTTAAAATGTAATGTATAATTATGAAATATAGGTTTTTAATGGATAATCATCAATAATAGTCAAGCTTGTAGTCATGTTAGTTAGATTTTCTAGATATATAGAGATATATTTCAGTTAGATAGACATTCTTCATATCTTTCAAAGACTGCAGAATATGGCATTTAAATGTTTTAATAACTTAGGGCTTTTCATGACAATGAGACATGTCTGCTTCTGGCAGCACCAATCTACTTCAAGAGGAAGATGGGCATTGAAGAGGCTCCTTATGGAGTTTGTTTAGGCATTTGGGCAAGAAACTGCTCTTGCCTGGACTGATGCATGAACTGGACACAAAGAACCTGCAGAGAGAGGACTGCTGAACTTGCCTAAAGGTGAGATGGTCCTTTGGGGTTCCTGACTCATGAAAGAGTCTGCAAGACATTCTGCAGGACACAGCAGATAGTGACTGAACTGCCTTTGAAATTTCCTGCTTCATGGAAATGTCTGCTGGATACTATGGGCCTGAAGGCTGAAGATGGATGCCCCAACAGTAGAGAGGAACTTTGGATGACTGTTCAGGTAGCGAGATGTCTCTGTCATTTCTAGAGTTTGGATTTCTTGTTTGCTTAGGTAATATTATATCCTTCTGGAGTCTTTGATGGAGTTGAAGAATAAATAGATAGTTATAGTTTTCCTTAGTTATGATAAAAGATAAAGTAGATATAAATATTGTAACTGTAATTCTTACTTGATAACTGTTTTGCTATATGTAATTTACTATGTTAAAGTTAAAGCCTTTCTTTTTTTGTTTAAACAGAAAAGGGGGAAATGATGGAGGTGGGTCTTGTATCTTATCTGTTGCTTTCATTTATTTTCAATAAAGAAAACTGCTTGGCCTGATAGGACAGAAAATTAGGTAGGCGGAGTAAACAGAACAGAAGGCTGGGAGGAAGAAGCCTAGTCAGGCAGTTGCCATGATTCTCCCACTCCAGACAGATGCAGGTTAAGTTCTTTCCTGGTAAGGCAGCTCGTGGTGCTACACAGAATATTAGAAATGGGTTAGATCAATATGTAAGAGCTAGCCAATAAGAGGCTGGAACTAATGGGTCAGGCAGTGTTTAAAAGAATACAGTTTCCGTGAAATTATTTTGGGTATAAAGCTAGCCGTGCAGGCGGTCGGGTGCCAGGAACGTAGCCCGCCGCTCCCCACTACAGAGGAGGGAATAGCATGTCTCTGCCCCCCTTTCACTGCAAAATATCCTCATATGGAGAAATACTTTGCCTCATTTATGAATGGGTAGTGGACGAGTCAGTTTGGGGAAAGCTACATGGTGGAGGTTGCATAATGGGGAGCAAGTAACTTGTAGAAACACTCCCTGGATCCTGCAAAAGGGCTTTAGACTTCCATGCTCACAAACAGTTCCCAGACAACCCCCTGCCTATCAAAACAGTCGCCCTCCAAGGGACAGCCTTTTCTCTAACTACACATGGTTTGTCCTATGTGGGCCTTTCTTGCATTTCCTTGGTGATCTTGAAAGATAACAAAACATAGTTTCCTCAGGACAAGACGTCAGTGGAAGATGGAGCATAGCTGAACCATTGATCCAACATGGAGGAGACCATGTTAGAAATGGCAACAGCTGAGCTGGAGATATGGCTCAGTAATTGAGGCCCTGCTGCTGTTGTAGAGGACCTGGGTTCGATTCCCACCACCCACATCATGGCTCACACCTGAGTATAACTCTAGTTCCAAGAGATCTAACTGACCCACTCTTTGACCTCTCTGGGCACCAGGCACCCACAAGGTGCACAGATGTGTGAAAAACAACCCTGCACATGAAATAAAAATAATTAAAAACAAATTGCAACACCAGTTATCAGAGACTAGGGAAACAATGTTGTGGACTTCAGAAACAACAGGGAATTGGACATCATGGGGGATCCTCAAAATACTTTATTTTCTGTGTAAATGGAGACCAGGACTCACAGTTCCTCCTGGAGTGGGCTCAGCCTTGTAGAAATGGTGAAATTATTGTCTCCACTTGTTCAAGGGAGAGCAGAACACTGGGGTTGCTTGTTCTTCTGTTGGCTCACCCTTTTCCATTCTGCCACATCAGGCTTTCTCATGTTCTTTTGCATCTAGGTGGAAATAAGTCTTGATATATCTGTTGAGTTCTGTACCAATATTATTCATACACCTCTTCCAAAAAAGAGAACAGTTAATTTAGGTGGGATGACCTTGGTATTTGGAGATTGGGGGAGGGGAAGAGGTCATTTACAATGTAGGCATGGAAATGGACCACATCCTTAGGACTTTTCATGGGACAGCCGAGCTTGCTGAGGTGCCTATTAGGACTGTGGGCTATAGACAATGAATCCTCCATGGCTATATTTGAGAAAAACTGACTGTAAGAAGTACAAAATGTACAGCATCCACTATGCAGCCTTCACCACTGACAATGAGCTGTGAGGCTGCAGATGCAAAGGAAACCTTTTGGCATCCCAAAGACAGGGTTTAGATTGACATCCTCATATCCACACCCAAAAGCCCTATTCTAGAGAAAAACAGACCATTCCCACAACACCCACCCCACTTCAACCTCAGATTCCCATAGCACCATCGCCCCCAGTCCCCCAGAAAATATCTCTCCTTATTTCCTTCACAGGAATGAACCAATGAGGGGCTTTAGATCCAGTGATCTCTGGACCCCACATATCTCATTGGAGGCCCCAAGATTGCTGCTACTAGATTCCATGGAGTTTGTGTCTAGAGGACAAGAAGTTTCTAAAGGGGCACCAGCACATAAATGAAATGTGACCAGCAGCCTGCAAGGGTCAAAGTATTCACAGGGCAGCTACTAGGCTCCTGATATCCACTAGAAGCTATCCTAAGAAAGCACAGGAAATGTGGGTCCTTCAAAAGCCATGCTGTATATACAGGCCATCAACTTTGGGTGATGTGGGATTCCTCTCTGTATAATGTGAATACCACTGGTGAATAAAAAAAATGCCTTGGCCTGTTGATAGGGCAGAACTTAGGTAGGTGGGGAAAACTAAACTGAACTCTGGGAGAAAGGAGGCAGAGTCAGGGAGAAGTCATGGGACTGCTGCCAGAGAAAACATTCTGGAACCTTGCCAGTAGGCCACAAGCCTCATGGTAAAATAAAAAATAATGGAGATGGGTTATTTCTAGACATAAGAGCAACCTAGCAATACACTTAAGTAACTGGTCAAGCAATGATTTAATTAATACAGTTTTGTGTGATTATTTCAGGGCTGAGCTGCCAGGAAACAAACTAGCAGCCTCCCAACAACAAATTGGCATGCCAATGTGGTGGACTAAATCCATGTAAAACCTAAAAAGCTTAAAAAGGAATCCTAGACACAAAACAGAGTTAACCATGGTTTAGTAGCAGCATGTTCTTGGGTGGGTTCTGTTTGCTAGAAGCAAGCAGAGGCATGGCTCCTTCAAGAGAGATTTCCTGATTCAGTGATAGTAGAAAAAAAAAGCCATGCTTTTGAATTGCTGGTTTTCTGGACTGTGCTGCCAACATGACCTCTGGTGTTTTCAGGAGGTCCGAGCATTTAAATGGTGGTTTGTGAGCAGATTGCTACAACTTGCTTAATGGCAATAGAGATAGGCTGTGTGCTTAAAAATGAGGCTGTGAGCATGACTCTCAGAGGTAGCAAACAGCTCCACCATGCTGGACTGGACGGAGCAAACAGAAAGTACCATATTTCCTCGAGCAATGGTGCCGCTTAAATTCATAACAAGCGCTTATCATTTTAAGAAGCACTTTTGGTCAGAAAGTAATTATAAATACACAAGAAAGACAAATTCAGATGGAAAAGACCTCTAATTGGGTCACAGTGTTGGATAAATGTACATAGGCTTGGAAGAGATAGTAAAATGAATATAGACAGTTATAAAAACAAGTAAATGGTTTAAAAAAACACAGTCTTTAGAGAGACAGAGTATAGATTGTCATAGATTAAAGGAGTAAAGATAATAAAATAAATATTAAAAAGTAATAGATTTAAAACAAATAAGCCACGTAAAGATGGAGAACACACACAGAGACTGGATTATGTATATTATTGTATTTCCTTTGAATTTTTTGACTGTGAAGGAGCTAAGTAACCAACATATACACTTTAAAGTATCTTGACTTCAGAATTTGAGTCTAAGGATATGTTGCTTTGGAAAAGAGGTTCTTTTATTGTTTCCTCAAAGGATGAGAACCTGTGGATTGCTTCCAGACTAATATGGTTTGATGGACCAATACTCCCCGAAAGGTCACCTTAAACACCCCTCAAAAATTACTTTGCACAGTAAACAGAATGAAGCAGCTTGGAAAGAACTATGCCCATATTCCCAAATATTGTTTATAAATGTTTATTTACATTTAAAGGGAGATATGTTATAGAGATTTGCATTTGGTATGGATCTTGGTTTATTGATAAAAATTTAAGGATAATTTTGTTATTCTGTGTATATGCATTTTTGTTCTTGATTAAGATATTGTGTTTGTCCAGCTCATTTAAAAATTTAATATATAATTAAGAAATATAATAGAGAATCATCTATAATAGTCAAACTTGTAGTCATATTAGTTAGGTTTTCTAGATATATAGAGATATATTTCAGATAGATAAGCATTCTTCAAACATTTAAAAGACTACAGAATATGGCATTTAAAATGTTTTAAGAGCTTAGGACTTTTCATGACAATGAGACACATATGCTCCTGGTAGCATTAATATATTTCAAGAGGATGATGGGTATCAAAGAGGCTCCTTTTGGAGTTGGCTAGACATTTGGGAAAGAAACTGCTCTTGCCTGGACTGCTTGATGAACTGGACATGTAGGTGCCGCAAAGATATATCTGCTGAACTTGCCCATAGGTGAGATGATCCTTCAGGGTTCCTGCGTCATGAAAGAGTCTGCCAAACATTCTGCAGAAATACAGAAGAAAGTAACTGAAAAACTGCTAATATACGCAGAAGTATCTTTGAAATTTCTTGCTGAATGGAAAAGTCTGCAGGATACTATGGACTTGTAGGCTGAAGATGGATGCCCCAACAGTACAGAAGAACTTTGGGTGACTGTCCAGGCAGTGAGATTTCTGTCAATTCTAGAGTTCTGGAAGTTTTTTACAATGTATTCCCTGTTTACTTAGGTAATATTACATCCTTCCTGAAGTCTTTGATGGAGTTGAAGAGTAGATAGTAATAATATAGTTTTCCTTAGTTATGAAAAAAGATAAAGTAGATATAAATATTATAACTGTAATTCGTGCTTGATACCTGTTTTGTTATATGTAATTTTAATATGTTAAAATTAAAACCTTCCAAGGTCCAAATGAGGAGCAGAAGGAGGGAGAACATGAGCAAGGAAGTCAGGACCAAGAGGGGTGCACCCACCCACTGAGACAGTGGGATTGATCTATTGGGAGCTCACCAAGACCAGCTGGACTGGGACTGAAAAAGCATGGGATAAAACCGGACTCTCTGAGCATGGCAAACAATGAGGGCTGATGAGAAGTCAAGGACAATGGCACGGGGTTTTGAACCTACGTAATGTGCTGGCTTTGTGGGAGCCTAGCCAGTTTGGATGTTCACCTTCCTAGATATGGACGGAGGGGGGAGGACCTAGACTTCCCACAGGGCAGGGAACCCTAACTGCTCTTTGTACTGGAGAGGTAGGGGGAAAGGAATGGGGGGGAGGGGGAGAGGAGTGGGCGGAGGGGGGAGGAGTGGAGGGAGGGGGAGGAAAATGGGAGGTGGGGAGGAGGCAGAAATTTTTTCATTAAAATAAAAAAATTAAAACCTTCCTTTTACTTAAACAAAAAGGGGGAGGGGATGTGGGATTCCCCTCTGTATACTGTGAATACCATTGGTGAATAAAGAAACTGTCTTGACCTGTTGATAGGACAGAACTTAGATAGGCAGGGAAAACTAAACTGAATGCTAGGAGAAAGGAGGCAGAGTCAGAGAGAAGTCATGGAGCTGCCAGAGACAGATACACTGGAACCTTGCCAGTAGGTTACAAGCATCGTGGTAAAATATAAAATAATAGAGATGGGTTAATTCTAAGAGCTAGCTAGCAATATGCTTAAGTAATTGGCCAAGCAGTGATTTAATTAATACAGTTTCTATGTGATTATTTCAGGACTCAGCAGGCAGGAATGAAACAAGTGGCCTCCCCCAACATTTGGGTAGAGCTACACTTTCATCAGATCCCTCTCTATTCATGAAAACCTCTGTAGCCCAACCAGATTGGATTGGTGCTGCGGTCTGGCCACCAAGGCTTATGCTGGCTCTGCTAAGACATAGTTCTCTCTCATTTCTGTCAACAGTGGTCCACAACACCAACAGAAAGCTTTACAGCTGCCCCCACACAAGCCTTTTTCTTTTCCAACTTATGGAACCTCACTGTAATCCTACCACTGCCCTCATAACACACTGGCTCTCCCAGGCCTCAGGAGACAACCTCTGCTTTGTGCCCTTGCCTCAGGGGACACTCTCTGTTCTGGTGAAGAAGCACTTGCTCCTTGATGTAAGTGTTACTTTCTATGTGTTGCTTTCATTGGTTAATTAATAAAGAAACTGCCTTGGCCCTGATAGGACAGAAATTAGGTAGGCGGAGTAGACAGAATAGAATGCTGGGAGAAAGAAGCCGAGTCAAGCAGTCGCCATGATTCTCCCACTCCAGATAGACTCAGGTTAAGATCTTTCCTGGTAAGCCACCTCGTGGGCTACACAGAATATTAGAAATGGGTTAGATCAATATGTAAGAGCTAGCCAATAAGACGTTAAAACTAATGGGCCAAGCAGTGTTTAAAAGAATACAGTTTCTGTGTAATTATTTCGGGTAAAGCTAGCCGGGTGGCGGGAAGCAGCCCCTCCGCTCCCACTACTACAGCTCCTTTCCTGCCACTCATTGGAAAGGACGGGTCAAGGACCCAGAGTGTGCAGGGAATGAGCTGCACGTGAGCCAGAGTCCAGAGCACGGACCACAGCTGCTGCTGGTGGGCCTTCCCTCTGGCAAACCCCAAGTCAAGAGTGTCTAGTCCCAGTTGATCCTCATTTATCTCCTCTCTCGGCCACAACTCGAGAGTGTGTCTCCTGCACACGTGTTCTTGCCCTCTCACCATCCCTCCAGTATCCTCTAATTCTAGCCTTCCAGTTCCACGGAAGCAGGGAGTCCACCAGTTGTCCACAACATCCCGACAGGGGGTCACTGGCAGTTTTTACATCTCTAGTGCTGCCTCTCTTGGGGGCCGTTACCTAATGCCAATGAAGCCTGCTGCCTCCCAGATGCCTGTCCTCTGGGCTCCCTGACCACCCCGGTCAAGCCTGCCTGCCGCATCTACCTCAATTATTTACACTGAGAGCCCCAACTAGACTCTCAGATGTGGGGCAGAGCCTGAGTCTGCTGCCTTGCTCTTCCAGTGCCCAACACAGTGCCTCACATAATGGTCACTAGGACACGGGTTAAATAAATGAGTCCATGAGCAAGGTGTCTAGTTCAATTTTATTTTCCCCTACATTCCAGAGCTCTAGGTGAATACAAGTAAACATTAGCTGGTTCTGCTGTGCCAGGTGTTGGCCACATTTGTGTTTTACCTCTGAATATCTGGAGGGGGAATCACAGCGTTACGACTTCCGTCAGCATCTCAAGGAGCTACTGACTCGACCCCAGGATGTTTCAGACATAAAATGACAGTGTCACAATTGTTTTGTATAAACAAAGAAATCTCCCGTAAATAAGGAACAAAGAAACCCTGGATGTATGCCAAGCATAACCGTGGACGCTCATACTTAATCATACGTCTAGAAAAGCAAGGCTTTGGGAAATGTTTTACTATGCCTTTGCTTCCACTCTGATCTGACATGTACATATCGAGGCACTTTTGACTTATCTTATGGCTGCGGGGATGAAACCCACAGCCTTGCCCATTTGAGGAAAGTCTTCTACCACTCAGCCACATCCTCAGCCTTCATCACTTAGTTCTCATGCCTTGAGGCTTCGCAACTGTTTCTCAATGAGAAAGAGGGTAGCTACAGAGAAAGCACAACCTTGCCATGTGCAGACTAGGCACTAAGTCACCAGGAAGCACAGCCCTGGAGCAGAATGCTATGTGTCCTTCCTCACCCTGCTCTAGCCCTGCACTTCCTAATCAGAGCCACAGGGCCTACTGCTCCAGCACCCCTTTGACTACTCACAACAAAAGCAAGGAAGCCTCAGCCATCCCTGGTGGCGGCAGAAGCCCAGACTCCGACCTGAGATGGTGACTGGCCCCTGCACTGTCCATCACTCCGGCATGGCTCTAGCCCTGGCCCTGGCACTTGCCCTGGCACTGGTGCTGATGCTTGCTTGCTTCAGCCACGGCAGGGGCCCTGGAACTGGAACTCGCACTAACTCTCGCACCTGTCACATCATCACCAGCAGCTGCTTCTCGGCCACCGCACTGTGAGCACTGGGCACTTCCTCCTCTTCTTTCAAGGCCTCATTTACTGCCACAGCCAAGGCTCTGGGCCGGGTGTCATTCACTTGGGCCACAAACTCCTGGCCTTCCATCTGTCTTGTTTCCTTGGAGGGCCCCACAAGAATACTGAGAGACAGCACTGGACTGCTGGAGGGCACCTACTCGTGCACCACAAACTTGTGCTGCACACAAGCTCTGGCCATTCCCTTTGGTGACGGCTCCCCAAGGACGGGATGCTTTTTAGGCGAGCATACCTCCAGCACCCTCCACACCTCCCCGAACACCTCCTCTGGGACACAGCTGGCCTGCACGAAGATCAAGTCCGGGATACTCAGCAGAAAGCCCAGTCTTTGGCGTGCTTGCCCTGGTCTGGTCGCCTGTCAGGCCCCCAAGGCAGGGCAGGCTGATTTTTTTTTTTTTTTCCTGTTAGGGACATAGGCGTGCTCTGGAGGGCCAAGTTCCTTCACCTAGACCCAAAGACTAACTCGGGGAGGTCAGAGGTTCTCTTGAAAATCTCGGGGAAGAAGCTCCTGCACCTTTAGGATAACACACTTCAGCATGTCTGCCCTTTTGATCCACACAGTCTTCGCGTTCTTAGCCAGCAGGTACTGCGCCAGCAGCTCAGCTACTTTCTAGCTCCCAGGGCTCTGGGCATGCGCGCCAGGGGTGGTGGGGCCCGCGGGGTGCTCGGCGGGGGATCCCCTAGGGGCTTGGGGGGTCCACAAAGGAGCTCGCAGAAGCACCTGGGCGGGGGAGGGGGGCTACGTGCCTCAGAAGAAATGCTCTTGGGGCTCCGGGCAGCACTTAGCGTCCCCGCTGCCGGCGCCCCCGCGGGGTTTCCTGGGCAAGGAGGAGAGAAGGAGGCCAGGGGCCCTCTGAGACCCGCAGGCCCTGGGTGCCACCTCTACCGCGGACGTTCTCACCTGCGGCTTTGGCTGGCCCGGGAAGCAGGAACTCGGGGAGGAGATGCGCGTCCACGGGCATTAGGCGGCCGGCCCGAGCGCTGGCTGCGAGGCCGCGAGGACCGTGACGTCGCCGCGGACGCTGAGGCGGCCGCCGAGGACACCCGCAGCCCCTGGGTCTGGAGTCCCAGGCTGCGGCCCTCACACCCCGAGGACCAGGAAGCGGGCAGGGGAGGGGGCGCAGCCTCCGCCGCGACCTGTGGGAACGCGCTGGCGCCGCCCCGCAGCGCCTCTGCCGGCCGGGGACGGTACTGCAGCCCCGGGCCGGAAGGGTGCGGGGGCGCTGCTCCCAGAGGTGGGGGCCGCTGAGGCCAGCCTTTCAAGAGACCAGAAGCCTCGGGACCACACTCAAAGCAAGCCTGCCTTCCTCCCTATTGGCTGTTACTGGGAAGAATCGGTCCTTTGGGATCACCTGTGTCTCCCTCCCCCTGCTCCTCGAGGAGCCAGCTCCCTAGGAGACAGATGGCTCTGCTCCTGAGTGGAGGGAGGCCTTTCTCCAGCAACAGGCCCTCCTGCTTCCTCTAGGCGTGCTCCACTTGGGAGGGCTGCGGTGGTCGCATGCCCTTTCGGTATGTGGCCTCTCCACTACACAGTCCAGAGAGACATTAAGTATAATCTAACTTTCCAGAGCCCATGGCATCTTTGTTTACTTAGTCCTCTGCCTCCCACTTCACTGGACCTCTTTGTTCCCCCACACAGTACTTTCTTTCCTCAGGCCTGTCATCTGACATTCAGGAACCTTCAATAAACCCTGAGCACAGAGGTCAGCTCCCAGGCAGCCCACAAGGAACCAGAAGATTTCTCCACCCCAGCCGTTGGCTCTTTTTGTTGCAGCGTGTCCAACAGGTTAGAATTCCGTTTAAAGCCTACCCTTTCTAGACAGTAAGCTATCAGCCTCTTTTTCTTAATGTCTACGACTGGCTCTGTATCCCTATGAAATGGTCCCTGAATTTCCACATGATGCCGATGCTTCTGTTTTTTCAAATTTCTCCCGCTGCTGGCATTTTATTGCTGCTCCTCCTGTTATGGAGACTTGAGCATGTTTTATCGTCTGAATAAAATAATTTCCCCTCATTATTCTGTTTTCAAATCTTTTGAAAAATCTTGTCCTCTATATGAATATCATGGTCAAAATTTGCTAATATCAAGACGTCCATGGCTTGATTTGCACCAGGATAGCCGGGTATGTAGAGCTCAGCACCAAGGACAGTTAGCATCTGGAAAATGTGCAGGTTATCAACCACAAAAACGTACGTCCTGCCATTGATTCTGGCTTCTATTCAGGGTACTTCAGTTTTCTTTGTAAGTTGCCTTGAGTACCTATTGCATTTTTCTGATGTTTTTCAATGCCCCCTTTTGTTTTACTGTTGCTCTGAGTTGGATATTTCCCCACCGTGTGTTCTAATTATTTTTTGACATGTCAGAAGCCCGGTTGTCTCCCTATCTTTAACTGATCTGCTATAAAGCCCATATGAACAACAACTGCCCCTTAACTGGAATTCGCTCTCAGTGGGTGTTCATTGCATGCTGCAGTTCCTTTATGGCTTTCTTCTTTCTAGTCACTCTGACTAGGACTGTGATACTTTGTTGTCTAATGTTCCTCCTATGAAATTTCTGCTGTTGTCTTTATCCAGAGGGAATCTAGTGCCTTTAAACTAAATGCAGTTGGTTGTGGTTCCTGATGTCCCTAGAGTTCATTTCCTATCTATTGTTTGTCCTGGTCCAAATCAGTTTTCCTTTGTCCGGCCTGGTGGCAGAGGAGCTGGTAACCGGTTACCCTTTCTCCTGTGCCAGCTAAGCAAGCGCTAGGTGCTGTAGGTGTCAAACACTGGAGTGGTCCGGCAAGTCCCAGCAGGGACGTACTTCCCTTCCATTCCAGCATCCAGGTTAGGGTGTTCACTGTGGGGAGGGTCAGAGGTCAGCACAGATAAACTCCAGCTGCCCCTCAGGGCTTGCTCGCCTTCCCATGGTTGCCTGTCTTAGGGTTTCTATTGCCGTGAAAGACACCATGACCAAGGCAACTCTTCTAAGGAAAAACATTTGATTGGGGCTGGCTTACAGTTTCAGAGGTTTAGTTCATTATCATCATGGCAGGACATGGTGGGGCATTGCAGGTGGACATGGTGCTCTGAGAAGGGCGCTGAGAATTCTACATCTTGATCTACAGCAGCAGAAGGAGGCTACATCACTGGGTGTAGCTTCAGCATATGAGACCTCAAAGCCCACCCCCACAGTGACACACTTCCTCCAACAAGGCCACTCCTGCTCCAACAAGGCAACACCTCCTAATAGTGCCATTTCCTATAGGCCAAACATTCAAACACACGAGTCTATGGGGGCCATACCTAATCAAACCACCACACTGCCCCTGGGGGACTCACCCCTCCATGGACCACCACGCTCCACAAACTCTGCAATGGAGGTCTCTTCTATAGAGTCACACAGACCCTTATTCTCTGGCAAGTTTCTCCATCCCGGGACAAAAAGATCTTTTCACATCCATGCTGTCTCCAAGAGGTCTGATTGCAGCCAGGGAGGGAGGGAGTGCCTTCTCTTACTCCCGCGACTCTGTCCTTTCTCATCCTACAGGTAGGAACTACTCTTTTGTAGCCATAACTTTTGAACTCTTAAAGGTGCTTTTTCACTCTCTTGACTGCTCAGGCAATCTTATACTCCACATAACAGCATTGTCTCTGCCTCCAGATTGGACCCTCACCCGCAAGATAATCATCACCAGAAAAATTTTCCACTAAACAAAAACCCTGTGGAGTTTTATTTTGGACAGGAATTTTAAATCCCACTCAAAGGTGTTTCAGTATCAATGATTCACATCGTTTCTCT
>NW_024545168.1:0-26711 GCF_018167655.1 Microtus oregoni
GTTCCTTCTCTGGGAAACTTGGGTCAAGCTGGCAGAAAAGTGGCCAGCATACGGCCCGTCTATGGCATCTAGGGAGCCCCCCCCCCTCTCTCTCTCTCTCACACACACACACACACACACACACACACACACAACCATAAATAGGCTGCACGCCCATGCTGAGCCCACGCTGGAGTCACACCCAAACGCTAATCTGACTAGTGAATATCTTTAGATCCTTGACATCTCCACCCCGGATTCCAGATCCAGCTAGAGTCACACATGGGTGCACCAGCTGAGATGCCCCATAACCTTCATCTATGCTAGCCATCCCTTCATGCCCAGCTTATTCTGGATTCACACTGGGTGAAATACTCAAGACCCAGACCCTATGCCCTTCCACGCCCAGACAGAAGTCCCACCCACACGCTCTAACAGTGTACAGTCTGTTCGAAGAACCTAAATCAATACATTCCATAAGTCATATGGACTTAAAAACAATTTCACATCAACAGATGCAGAAAGGCCTTTAACCAAGCCTACACATTTATCAAGGTAAAAGTTCTAGAGAAAGGACTGGAGGGAACAGACCTTTGTAGTGATATTTCATTTGTATTTTCATAAATCAAGCTTGCCTGAAGATCAATGAGTAAACCAGCCGCACTGGTCAGCCTTACAGACCAGGCAGTGGTGACACACACCTTTAATTCCAGTAGCCACACTAGTTTGCCACGAAACCCAGGCGCTGGTGGTGCACACCTTTAATCCCAGCACTAGAGAGGAATATAAGAGGGGAGGAGACAGTTCTTATACACGGACTCATTTGGAGATTCCTGGAGGCTGAAGCATCATTTCAGACCGAGATAAAGGTAAGACCCAGCGGCTGGCTGTTTTGTTTCTCTGACATTCAGGTTGAACCTCAATATCTGTCTCTGGGTTTTTAGTAATCACACTACATAAATCTACACAAGAAAGGCCATGTATGACAAATGTACTACAGTATCAACCCAGAAAGAGAAAAACTCTAAGCAGCCATATAAATGTCTGGAATGAGGCAGGGCTAATTATTAACCAATCCACAACCCACTCTGCTTCAATACGGTGCTTGAAGATTTAGCAATGGCAACAAGACAAAAAAAAAAAAAAAAACTAAAGGAATGCAAAGAAGAAGAAAAAATCTAATTATCCCTATTTGTAGCTAACATGATTATACTTGAGATTCTCAAAATTCTACCAGAAAACGTCTGGAAATGATCATTTTCAGCAAAGTCCTAGGACCACAAAATCAACTTAGTAAAAACCACAGCCTTTCTATATACGGATATAGACTGAGTAGACTGAGATACACTTCAATGAGATCAAGGAAACACTTCCATCCACAACAGCCTCCAAAATATATATCTAGAAATAAACACAACCAATGAAGAAAAAGACAATTAAAAACCCTAAAGGTCTGAAGAGAGAGATTGAGGAAGACATAGGAAGAAGGAATGATCTCCCATGCTCATGGATTGGTTGATTTAATATTGTAAAAATAGCCATGCTACTATAGAAACAAAGAATAAATAATCTCTGTCTCCCAAAAAGGAACATGCAAAAAAAAGTGAAAGGATCTCATCAAGGCAATTCTTTCTGCACACAGGATGCTCCAGGAAAGAACCAGGCCAGCAACACAATGGAGCCAACATGGTGTCTGTCTTTTATCCCCGACACAGTTGGTGGCTGCATCTCATCCTGTCCCCAGCAGCCTTACTTCAAAATCTGACATGATTGGCTAATTGGCACAAAGGGAAAAGGGAAGGGAAAAGGTGAAATAGGAGTCCTGGCTGGGCTAAAATTTCAAAGGAAACACATTTTCACACTACAAAAAAACAATGTACAGATTTAATACAACCCAAATCAAAATGTCAGTCAAATTCTTCACGGAAATAGAAAGGCGAACTCAAAGACGGTCACCCTCAAGTCCACATGGAAGCACCAATACCATGGAAAGTCCATAGCACGCAGAGAGAGCATGGCTGGAGGGATTGGCACACCAGATTTCAAGATATGTTACAGAGCTATAGTCATAAAAACAGCATAAAACCTGACGTAAAAGCAGATATGAAGCCGGGCGGTGGTGGCGCACGCCTTTAATCCCAGCACGCGGGAGGCAGAGGCAGGCGGATCTCTGTGAGTTCGAGACCAGCCTGGTCTACAAGAGCTAGTTCCAGGACAGGCTCCAAAGCCACAGAGAAACCCTGCCTCGAAAAACCAAAAAATAAAAAAAAAATAAAAAATAAAAAGCAGATATGTAGAAGAACAGAACAGAACGAAAGTCCTATATTTATATATAAAAATATAGGTATATAGATGATATAAAACAGATATTTGATATTTGACAAAGGCACCCAAAATATACAACAGACATAAGAAGGTAGCTGGAACAAATGGTGCTGGGATAGTTGAATGTCCACATTAAGAAGAATGAAATTAAACCTGTATCTACCACACTGTAGAAAAGCCAACTCCAAATGGATCAAAGACCTCAATGTGAAACTTGAAACCTATTGGAACAAAATGGGCAGTCGCCACATGACGCCGGTACAGTAAAGGAAAGCTTTTTAATAGGACCCCATTCACTCAGGAAAATGGCCAACAGTTGGCCACGGGAGCTCATAAAACCGAAGGAACATCTGTAGAGCCAAGAAAACAACCAATCAAATGAAGAGAAATCCCAGCGCGTGGGAGGGCATCTTCAGCAACAGTGTACTCTTTGGAGCATTAATATTCAGAATATACAAAGAGTCAAGAAAACAACTGACCCAGTTTAAAAAAAAATGGGCTATGAATCTGAGCCGAGTTTTCAGAAGAAGCACAGATTGCTAAGACATATCTTTCTAAAGTGTTCATCATCCTTAGCCATCAAGGAAAACATAAACCACTTTGAGAGTCCATCTGACCATAATCAGAATGACCTCAACAAATGCTGAGTTCCAGGCCAGCCTGGTCTACAGAGAGAGAGAAACCCTGTCTCAACGTCCCAACCCCCCAAAAGAAAAGAATTGGGGGGGAAGGAGGATGCTCAATTCACTGTTGGTTGGGATTTCAACTGGAGCAGCCGCTATGAAAATCAATGTGGAAAAGTCTCCCGATGCTAAAAATAGATCTATGCCTATGGAAATCAATATGGAGACGTCTACACAAGCTGAAAATAAATCACTACACTGCTCTCCAACGATACTACTCCTTGGCAGAAACCCAAAGGACTTGACAGCCTTCCCCAGAGACAACATTCCACCACGTTCGCTGTCACTCTCTCCGAAATGAACGCAGCCTAGATGTCCATCGGTTGGTGGACGGACAACAAAAATTCGGTAGATAGACACACTTGAATTATTTGGTTGAAAAGAAAGATAAAATCATTAAACTTAATGAATGAAA
Source organism: Microtus oregoni (assembly GCF_018167655.1). Classification (NCBI taxonomy): domain Eukaryota; kingdom Metazoa; phylum Chordata; class Mammalia; order Rodentia; family Cricetidae; genus Microtus; species Microtus oregoni. The sequence continues at coordinate 3,403 of NW_024545168.1, forward strand.
ACTGTAAAATATTACACCAAGTCAGGTCACAAAGACCCAGAAAGATAAATGTCACATATTCTCTCTTATTTGGGAGTCCTAACTTCAAACATTTATATTTGAGACTATAACCTAGAATAACCACAGTAGGTTTTGTTTGCATGCATGTAGATGTGTGGGTATGGATATCAATGATAATTATTGAAGAAGAGGGCATGAACTAAAGATGGAGGGGACAAGAGAAGAGTTGGAGAGGGAGAAGAAAGGACAGAAATGACTTAATATAGTATACTCACATACCCAATTCGCAAAAAAATAATTTTAGATATATATTAAAATTAATAAAACATGCATTTAAAATTAACCATAGAGAGAGTCTTTTAAAAAATTAGGGTTTTTGAAATCCCACGTACGGTTTTTCCGTTTAACTCTTTCTCCTTTGGTTTTTGAGAGAGAGAGAATCTCTCTGTAGCCCAGGTTGACCTCGAAATCACGACAACCTTCCTGGGGAGTCTTCTAAGGGTCAAGATGACAGGTGTATGCATGGTAGCAGGTACTTGCAACACCTCTACTGGGGAGGCCGAGAAAAGGATCCCTGAGGCTTGCCAACCTACCAAGCCTGGTCTGAAGGGTGAGCGCAGGTCTCAAGGAGAGACCCTGCTACAGAAAACACAGTGGGGTGATGAGATGACCTACAGATAGTGTTTGCACCAAGCCTGAACGAGTTCATCCCTGGTCTCACAGGGTAAAGGGAGAGAAGCAACCCCTTCAAGATGCATGCACACTGGGGCATGTGAATGAACATACGTGCGCACACACACACACACAATTAACAAATGAAAACGCAACTGTAAATAACTAACCAAAAAAGGTAGACAGCTCCTGAAGAATGACATTAAAGCAACTGTGTTCACAGAGAAGCAATTTCAAAAGGGGAGGGTAAAATATCACCTTCAGGCTATATTGTATTAAAAACTCACGTTAACTAAAATACATGCAGGAGATTTGGAACAACACAGGCAAATCAGAGCTGTCATTTCTTCCAGTCATCTCAAATCGTTCTTATAAAGTGCATTCACACAAGGGCGTGGTCTCGAGAAACGTGAAATTGCAGATGCATCAAGTCCCCTGGCATCAGTTTGCTTTGCTGGCCAGAGGCAGCGTGAGGCTGTAATTAGGAGGCCTCTGGAGGGTGAGGGGGGATAGGAAACCACGTTCTGCTGGTGCGCTCTGTTTTTATGCTATGGGCAGCCATCAGAAGGTTCTCCCACCTCTGACGGAGGCAGCTGCTCCCACCCTATCATAACAAACCTGAGGTTTTCTGTCACAAACACTGCTTTCCCAGTGAGGCCCACAAAGGGAGCTATTTGCAGAGACACCGTTGTGATCCCACAGTGTGTTAGAGGGACACAGCTAAACCCGCAAGGGACTAATGAGTGACCCCCCCTCCCCCAAAAGGAGCTGAAGAAGCTGCAGCACAAATCCACATTAAAATAGCAGTCTCATCGGCAGGCTGACGTCCTCCATATTTTGCCCTCGGTATCATTTAAAACTTCAAAACCCGACCAGCCCGGGAGTGGGAAGGGGTTGAACTTCAAGCTGGGTTCAAAGGCTTTCCTCGGAGTCTCTAGCCCCTGGGGCTTGAGGAGCAGGTCTCAGTGAGGAAACAAGCCAGAGGCACTGGGGAACATGGTGTAGAAAAAGATCATGATAAGGGCCCACTTCCCTTTCATCCTCTATACCTTGGAGACGCTTTAGCCATCTACGGTGAAGAACACCAAGAGAGCAGATTCCGGAAGCCAAGGTGTAGTGATGTTTCATTTGTATTTTAATAAATAAAGCTTGCCAGAAGAACAGAATGCAAAACAGCCACGCTAGTCAGCCGTACAGGCCGGGCAGTGGTGGCACACACCTATAATCCAGCAGCCACACTAGTTAGCTACAGAGGCCGGATGATGGTGGTGCATGCCTTTAATTCCAGCTCTAGAGAGAGGAATATAAGGCGGGATGCAATACAAGTTGCTTTTTCATTCTGAGGGTTTCTAAGAGGTAAGAGCTCTCCAAAGCTGCTTTGCTTCTCTGATCTCCAGGTTGAACCCCAATATCTGTCTCTGGGTTTTTATTAAGCATGCTACGCCAAGGGAAATGCAGCTGTTGATCAGATAGCCAAGGAACATGCAGTTGACCCCCTCGAAGCCAGGGATGCTGTGTTGTCTTCTGTCCAGCTCACTTCCCACTCCAACCCTGACCAGGCCAGAGAAGACATCAGTAGCCCGAAGTTGCCCACACTTGGGCCCCCAAGATCAAGGTGGGAAAGGAATCGGCCAGCCACATGCGTGAAACCGGGTAAAGTACTGACCTGAAGCATGAGATTGTTCAGTGAGTCACCCTCAGCCACAGGACTGAGGGCACAGGAAGGAGATAAAGACCCAGACAAAGTCCATGTCTCTTTCGAAGGGGTCAAGTTAGGGTGATGATACTCTCGGACGGACGCTGAGGATTTTAGACATACAACCGACTGTACGGGATCCAGACATTTCGGGTTGTGCAACCTGAAATAACATTTTTTTCTATTGCTAACACCCCCACCCCACCCCACCCCCGTGTAAAACTCAGGGGCATTTCTAGAGAGACTGACGTCAGCAACCTCTTCTTTCTTTCATTGTTCCTGCCGTTTTTAATCTCGCTCTACACACCTCTGAAGTCAGCATAGAACATGCGACCTCAACAAAAAAAAATTTTTTTCATTAAAAAAATCCGAATAGACTTTTTTCACTGACAAAACAACAAAGGCTTTTCAAGTCTGAGGGGCAAAAAAGCAGAGACGGAGCCGTAGCTCGAAAACAAAACAGACAGGAAGCCTTGCTTTAAAGTCCCAGCGGAGACAGACTAATGGCGGCTTTAAAGTTACTGGGGGTGGGTGGGTGGAATAATGAGGACTCCATTCAAGTAAGTACATTGAGGGTATTTCAGAAGACGAGGTCTGAATGTTTCCATTGAATCAGAACTAGATGACAAAATAAACAGAAATTCAAACATAGCTTTGGCATGAACTCATAGACCATTGAACTCCGCTCTAATAACTTCTCAATCCAACTATTTTTCAGAGTAAAGTAGGGATGCTGGAGTGTTGGGTACTGTCCCTTCCTTTCTTTAAAAATACACATTCTCCTCCCTGGGAGAGCAAGGGGATGCAACCTTCAGAGTAAGCCTAGGTGTTCTAATGCGAGAAGACTAACTCGCCAAAAGGTAACGAAAACGGGTCAACTGTCAGAGCTTTTCCTGTCTGTCAAAGGCTTACCTAACCATAATGGAAGGTAGAAACAGGACAAACATTTCCCGGATGCTCTAATTGCGTTGGAAAAGCAAACTGGGGTTAGAGGTGAGTGAAACCGTAATCAGATGTTGACAGCCTACGGTAGCTCTTAAAGTTGAGGGAGAAGGATTCTAGCTATCTCCATGGGCAATTGCATTGCCAAGATAAGCGTGGACTGGATGTGGTAATTCGTGGTTATCTGCTCAGCATTGGGCCACAAAGATGTGTTGTTCGTAGTCTCGGGGAAGAAGCAGTCATGTAAATGGGTCTAACATTCTGCTCTATGTCTGAAGTGAGACAGAAACACAGGGGCATGACTAATCCCCTCCAGTGACTCGTAATGCCTCCCAAATCACAGCTTTTGAGTTCAGTCTTGGAGGATAAGTAGAAATTAGCCAGATAGAGTTTTGGGTATTTTGTTTGTTTCTTGCTACCCCCCCCCCCTTTTTTTAGGAAAAAGGAACTGCATCCATGCAACCAGAGAAGCCTGACAGTAGAACTTATTCAGAAAAAGATGGTTCTGTGCTGCAAAGAGGGCTACAAGTTGGAATCCAGATCATAAAGGTGACGATTAGCTGGAGTTGAGGCGGCTCTAACGCAGAGTTTACAGTCACACACAGACAAGATCAGATTTCCATGGTGGAATTAAAGCCTGGACTAACGGGGAAGACGGTACAGATTCAGGAGACTGTTTTAAAACATACACTTTTCAGGACTTAGAAGTGAAGTCAGTTGGAGAAATGGTCACAGAAACACAGGTCTCAGAAGATTTCCAGATGTTACACCTCAGTTGAGTAGCTAGTACGCCCTTTACAGAGGTAGAGCTCACAGAAGAAGGGTGAGTACCACATCCCGCAAGGCTTGGTCCTGGAAGCCTGACTGGGGTGGCAAGGGAACAAAGAAAGGATGCAAAGGGAAGACATACAGAGATACACACAGGGAAGCTGGGATCTGGTGGGCCAGGAGTGCTTTGATGGAGTGTTATCAACACTTGGGAGACAGGGGCGGGAAGAGCTCTGAGTTTGAGACAAGCCCAGTGTACAGAACTAATTCCAGGACAGCCAAGGCTACACAGAGAAATCTTGTCTCAAAAAATACATAAGAAACAAACAAACAAACACAATATACACTTTTTTTTTCTTTTGCTTTTTTGACACAGACTCTCTCTCTGCATGGCTGTTCTGGAACTCCCTCTGTAGAGCAGGCTGACCTCGAACTCATAGAGATCATCCTGCTTCTGCCTCCCCACTGCTGGGATTAAAGGCCACCATGCCTGGTCCAACAGACACCATTCTTTATACACAGTTTGTGAGCTGGCGGAAACGAAGAGAAGGTGCCACGAAAGGTACAAAAACCGCTTCAGATGGTGGCCTGAGACAATAACACAGTACGTGATGTAGAACACACAGCACAGAGATTAACCTGTGTTTCGGGCTTTGCTCTTTGGGGGAGAGACTCTCACTGTGTAGCCCAAGCCTGTTGGGGAAGATTATTTTAAGGTGTGTGACTTTTGTTTACGCTGCGTTGGTTTAACTCTGTAAACCTGGGGTTCTTTGCCTGTCTAAAACACCAGATGGTGTAATAAAGAGCTGAGTGCCCAAGGGTGAGGAGGTAGCAAGGATAGGAGGGGCTGGCAGGCAGAAGAATAAATGGAAGGAGAAATCAGGGAGAAGAGAGAGAGGAGAAAGAAGGACAGGAAAATATCAGGGGCCAGCTACCCAGCTACCTGGCTATACAGCAAGCCACAGAGAAAGAAGTAAAGAAAGTATACAGAAATAGAGAAAAGTGAAAGTCCAGAGCAAAAGGTAGTTGGTATAATTTAAGAAAAGCTGGCAAGTAACAAGCCAAGCTAAGGCCAGGCATTCATAAGCAAGAATAAGCCTCCATGTGTTTACTTGAGAACTGGATGGTAGGCCTCCCGAAAGCCAAAAACTTCACAAAACACCCTTGGAACTCAGCAGAGGTTGTTGGACTTTGGAACTGGCATCATGAAGTTACGAGCTACCCAACGTGGGTGCTGGAATCTGAACTCAGATCCCCGAGAAGAGTAGCAAGCGCTCTTAAGTGCTAAACCATTTCCCCCACATTCTGTATAAACAGCTTGGAACTCTGTGTCCATGGGCTCTAAATCCCCCGATTCAATTACAATTAACCGTGGGTTGAAAATACTGTTCTAAAAATTACACATTTACTAATTTTTTGACATCATTCCCTAAACAATACAGCATAACTATTTCCATGGCCTTTTTATTGTACCAGATTGGCTAACTAATCTAGAAATGGTTTGAAGTCCACAGAATGTATGCAGGGAACATATGCAAACACCGCACCATTTCCAGAAGGATTCTAAATATCTGCAGATTTTGGTATCCAGGCTAACTTTGTAACCAATCCATCCTGGGTTCTAAGTAACGGCTATCTACTGTGTACGTAGGATACCTTTATTTGTATACGGACATGTAATACATAGTAATTCTCATATGTTTATCGTCTACCAGGGTGACGAATCTCAAGCATCTCTGTAACCATCACACATACGGTTCATAATCCTTTTAGTCTGTTTTCATCCCAATCTTCAGCCCTGTTTTCTCCAGTATTTGCCACTGAACTCCCACGAGAGTTAAAAATAACGAATTTCCAATCCAGACTGTGCACAGCACTTTTCTCCCGCGGAGTCTGAGTCACTGTGTCATTAGTCTCGAGTTGGGAAGGCCCGTGAGAAAGTAGGCAGGAGATACTATATGACCTCAGTAGCCCCTGGAAGAAGCTCACCCCCAGAAGGGCGGCAGCAAAGGCAGACTGTGGTATCTGCCTGTTTGGATAATGGTAGTAGCTTATACTATTCCCGGGGCGGGGAGTCTCTTGGACACCCCTGACAACAACCCAAAATGAAGTTCCACATGCGTGGCACAGGTTTCTATTATATATTGCTTCTGAAACGATAAGCTTCTTTTCCCCACACGTCTATGCTCTGGAGATAGCCGTGAGCTGTGTACACGGATCGGTCATTCACATCTCCCAGCATCTACGGAGGACCCACAGCTTGGCAGACACTCTGCAGAGCCGAGTTCAAGAGGAATAAAAGATGAGTCACTGTCGGTAACCGTCTTCGGGAATCCTGAGTGATATGAGGGAGACCAGCACACCCCCATAGATAGCACCGATCAATGATCGCAAACCAGATGGTTTTAAGATCCCCAAGGCAGAAAGTATGGGTACATTAACAAACTTCAAGCTTTATTCCAAATCCCAACTCTAGGATCCATTGTCCCCCACTCCCACCCCAAATAAACATGCTGAAAAATGTTCAAAAAAGTCCACTTAACATTTCCTGAGGTAACTTTGGACTCCTGGTTTCTTTCCACTGGTTTGTACCATCACGATTCTTAAAGCAAACACAGTGTTTCACAGGAGAAAGGAGTCTGGACAGTGATATTTAACCAGAACACTGCAACCGTTTACAAGGAAACATCAAGTTCCCCAACACAGAAGTCTTGGGCTAGTCATCTTTGTGTCCCAGCCCCGCTTAATACTGGGCGGCTGCAGACAGTATGTGAATGCCTGCAGACAGGACCGAAGAAACGCATGTGATAAGTGACCAGGCTTACGGAGTTCCGCTCCCACCCACAGGGACCAACGGGAGCTACCGTGACTCTTCATAACTTAAAACGGCATAAATCTTAGAGTTTGGCTTTTGTTTTCCTTTATCATTGTACTGCATTTTCTCAATTAAACATTTTCGGCATATGTCACTTTAAAGAAAAAAAAAACATATGAACATCACCTGACTCCATCTTAATTGGTTTACTCACTATCAATTGTTATGGAGTAAATGAAGGTATTTGGTTTTATTGGACCTTTGCAGTATTGAGCACTTTTAACTTTTTTTTTTGCCTTTTTTCTTTCTTTCCTTCCTCCCTCCTTCTCTCCCTCCTTCACTCCCTCTCTTCCTCCCTCCCTCCTTTCCTTCCTTCTTTCCTTCCTTCCTCCCTCCCTCCCTTCCTTCTTCCCTGCTTCTTTCCTTCCACACAGCCTCACCCTGAAGCCTTGGCTCATCACCTGGAGCTCACTAAGTAGACTAGGGTGACCTACAGCTCACGGAGACCTACCTGCCTCGGTCTCCAGAGACCAGGAATAAGCAAGTGAGCACCGATACCCAGTACCATCCTTAATGTTTCAAGCAATATTTGCTGCTTTAAACGTATCTTGATAATATAAATGTTTACATCATAAATGTAAATAATGACCTTTGTGTCCAACCATTACAAAGCAGGGAAACCCCTTAAAGGCTTAGGAACACAAGAGGAAACCAGCTACTTAGAGCAGGCTTCATTTGGAGGGTGATGTCGGTTTTATTTTTAGAATCTACAAGCAGATTCATACACGCTAGGTTCCCACTGCTAATTTCTCAAAAGCTAACTTAGGGTCTTCAGTGAACTCTCACACTGAACTAAACAGCACAGCTTGGCTTGCTTCTCACTCTTTTAACAAGACGTTAAAAACCCACGCATTTTTAAAGGGGTAAAATTAACAGAAAACACACACATTAAATACCTAAGTACTACTGCTGACCAAAATCTAACCCCTCCCTAAGGATCTCAAGTTCTTCGAGAAAGTTCTTTTCCTTAAGGGCTTAGTTGAAGTTCATTCTTCTTAACTGTACTGTATTACGGATCATGTTCTATGACCTCTCAGAAATAGCTGGCTTGGATTCAGTGACGCCCCCTGTGTATTAAATTTCTCCTCGTTTCTGTTTTTGTTGCTGTTGCCACTAGCGGTGGTGGAGGCACCTGGGGGCATGTGGGCTAAAGTCTACATATCCCAGGTGAGCTGCAATGCATTTAGTTTTACCATCAAATATCCTTAAAATGTCCCTTTGCAGAAAAACAAATGGACGTTGAAAACCCTTTGCGCGTCATTAAAATTTCTAGATGAACAGTACTTCCTTTACCTTTGCGATTCCAACTGTAAAAAAAATAAATGAATTAATGTACATGCAAATGCCCTAACCCAGAGCTCTTAAATCGCAGGTCCTGACCAAATATGGAGTTGCGCACCTAACCGTGAGGGCTGAAAAAGTTGCTGACGTAGTCAAACTTTTCTGTATGGTCAGCGATCAAGATTAACCCCCAAACAAACAGGCAGTGAATCTGAACTGTTTGGGGGCAGGGTTCACTATGTTCCATCAAGGGGTCTCCCTACAGCCTCGGTTCCCCATAGCCTCGGTTCCCCACAGCCTTGGTTCCCAACACACACAAGAGTACTCTACACTGCGCATGCTCTCATGCTTGCGGCACCAATGAGCGAGCGTTGTCAGTAACGCCAAGATTCAGCTCTGAAACCACTGTTTGTATCCGCTGCAGTCTCTCTACTCCACACAGCCTTCTGCTCTTCTATGAACACAATGGCTCAGTTACAGAAGAAAAAAAAAAAAAAGACTTAACGACATAACAGGTAAAAGAGCTTGCTGCCAAGCCTGAAGATTTAAGCTCAGTCCCTTGCACACACAAGGGAGGCAAGCACGGACTCCTGACAGCTGCCGTATGACCTCCACGGACGTGCTCTGGGATGTTTGCACACGTGCGCAAATCGGTTTCTTTTATTATAATTTATTAACAGAATATGTTTGATTTCTGAACTCATCTTACACCTCTCTATGCTCAGAGTTGCATAACGATTTCTCAGGTGAAAAGGGATCATGAGTGAAAGTTTAAGAAGCCCTGTTCTAAACGGCACTAGAACTTTCTTGGATTTCTAAATGAGACCTAACACTTGGATATCACCCTTAAGGGAAGCCAAAGCCTAGATCTCACGCCCTATCACCTGATCTCAAGGCAGTATTTCCATCATATACATCTTCCTGCAGTGCAGCCTTTCACACGTGAAGGATGCGGGCACAGGCGTATCCCCACGAACACACACCAGCTCACTTAGAGAGTAAGTTGGAGATCTGTGGGTTCCGCCAGAGAGTACAAACCCAAGAACATTGTTCAGGTTCTTTATATCACCAAAGATGTTTTATAATGGTACACTTAGCACCAGACATGGTGGTGCGTGCCTGAAATCCTAGCACTCTCGGGAAGCTGAGACAGGAGCATCTCTATTGGGAGGCCTGCCCGGGCTTCACATCAAGAAGCTGAGACAGGAGAATCTCTATTGGAAGGCCTGCCTGGGCTTCACATCAAGAAGCTGAGACAGGAGCATCTCTATTGGGAGGCCTGCCCGGGCTTCACATCAAGAAGCTGAGACAGGAGAATCTCTATTTGGAGGACTGTCTGGGCTTCACATCAAGAAGCTGAGACAGGATAATCTCTATTTGGAGGACTGTCTGGGCTTCACATCAAGAAGCTGAGACAGGAGAATCTCTATTTGGAGGACTGTCTGGGCTTCACATCAAGAAGCTAAGACAGGAGAATCTCTATTGGAAGGCCTGTCTGGGCTTCACATCAAGAAGCTGAGACAGGAGCATCTCTATTGGGAGGCCTGCCCGGGCTTCACATCAAGAAGCTGAGACAGGAGAATCTCTATTTGGAGGACTGCCTGGGCTTCACATCAAGAAGCTAAGACAGGAGAATCTCTATTGGAAGGCCTGTCTGGGCTTCACATCAAGAAGCTGAGACAGGAGCATCTCTATTGGGAGGCCTGCCCGGGCTTCACATCAAGAAGCTGAGACAGGAGAATCTCTATTTGGAGGACTGCCTGGGCTTCACATCAAGAAGCTGAGACAAGAGCATCTCTATTTGGAGGACTGCCTGGGCTTCACATCAAGAAGCTGAGACAGGAGAATCTCTATTTGGAGGACTGCCTGCGCTTCATATCAAGAAGCTGAGACAGGAGAATCTCTATTTGGAGGCCTGTCTGGGCTTCACATCAAGAAGCTGAGACAGGAGAATTTCTATTGGAAGGCCTGTCTTGGCTTCACATCAAGAAGCTGAGACAGGAGAATCTCTATTGGAAGGCCTGTCTGGGCTTCACATCAAGAAGCTGAGACAGGAGCATCTCTATTGGGAGGCCTGCCCGGGCTTCACATCAAGAAGCTGAGACAGGAGAATCTCTATTTGGAGGACTGTCTGGGCTTCACATCAAGAAGCTGAGACAGGATAATCTCTATTTGGAGGACTGTCTGGGCTTCACATCAAGAAGCTGAGACAGGAGCATCTCTATTGGGAGGCCTGCCTGGGCTTCACATCAAGAAGCTGAGACAGGAGAATCTCTATTTGGAGGACTGCCTGGGCTTCACATCAAGAAGCTGAGACAAGAGCATCTCTATTTGGAGGACTGCCTGGGCTTCACATCAAGAAGCTGAGACAGGAGCATCTCTATTGGAAGGCCTGCCCGGGCTTCACATCAAGAAGCTGAGACAGGAGAATCTCTATTTGGAGGACTGCCTGTGCTTCACATCAAGAAGCTGAGACAGGAGAATCTCTATTTGGAGGCCTGTCTGGGCTTCACATCAAGAAGCTGAGACAGGAGAATCTCTATTGGAAGGCCTGTCTGGGCTTCACATCAAGAAGCTGAGACAGGAGCATCTCTATTGGGAGGCCTGCCCGGGCTTCACATCAAGAAGCTGAGACAGGAGCATCTCTATTGGGAGGCCTGCCCGGGCTTCACATCAAGAAGCTGAGACAGGAGCATCTCTATTGGGAGGCCTGCCCGGGCTTCACATCAAGAAGCTGAGACAGGAGAATCTCTATTTGGAGGACTGCCTGGGCTTCACATCAAGAAGCTGAGACAGGAGAATCTCTATTTGGAGGACTGTCTGGGCTTCACATCAAGAAGCTGAGACAGGAGAATCTCTATTTGGAGGACTGTCTGGGCTTCACATCAAGAAGCTGAGACAGGAGAATCTCTATTTGGAGGACTGTCTGGGCTTCACATCAAGAAGCTGAGACAGGAGAATCTCTATTGGAAGGCCTGTCTGGGCTTCACATCAAGAAGCTGAGACAGGAGAATCTCTATTTGGAGGACTGTCTGGGCTCACATCAAGAAGCTGAGACAGGAGAATCTCTATTGGAAGGCCTGCCTGGGCTTCACATCAAGAAGCTGAGACAGGAGAATCTCTATTTGGAGGCCTGCCTGGGCTTCACATCAAGTTCCAGGTTAGCCTAAGCTATGCAGTGAGATTCTGTCTCAAAATTAAAGTTAAACTGAACAGTAACAACAAAAGTAGCACGATTATATCATTTTGCAATCTAGTTTCTTATTTTGATACACTAAGCTTTCAGAAAAGCCGTCTATTTTCTGTTTTTCCAAACTCACTGAAATGATCTCAGGACAGCACTTGGGAAGGACTTCCCTAGACCACACAGGATTTAAGGTGGCCCTCCACCACAGCCCCTTTCCTTGACCATGGCCCTGCTAACTCCTTCTGGTTTCCATTATGCCCCCAAGTTTCCCATAAGTCCTTGATACAGACTTCCTAAGACTGGGGATTGCAGAAGCCAAAGTCAAAGAGGGCTTGGCTGGACAGACAGGAGGCCCCAGATGGGAGGCTTGGCTCCAGCAGTGAGAACAGCCTTGTTTTCCTGCCCTAATTGGCTAGACTAAAACACCCCCCCCCCCAAATAAAGGTTTTTCTCATCAAAACACAAAGGACAGAGGGAAAAACAAGATAAAATAACATTGACATGAAACTGCCTACTTCACCCTTCCTACAGGATAAGTTCTTCTCAGACAGCAATCACAGCGGAGAGTTTTTGTGTGTAATAGAAAGTGCCCTGGCAATCATGCAGGAACATATTTTAATGACTCCTAAAAAAAACAACAACAACAAAAAACCCTTACAGAGCAGAATGATGATACACAATTACAAGCTATGAAAGACAACAAGCGGTTTGAAACTGTGCCTTGCTGTGCAACTCTCAGGGAGTGCAGCGTGTCGGAGAGACAGTCAGTAGCAACACACAACTGCGGAAGTTGACAAAGCAGACTGGTTTCCTTGCTTTTTATGAAACAAAGCTACCCAATTCTCAAATTAGCACTGCGAGCCGAACTTTTCTGTGTGCTTCCTATGAGGAGGGTACAGGGTTTCTTCTGCTTTTTATTAAAAATAAATAAATAACCCTTCTTAAACGTCCAGGGAGCCAAGCATGGTTCAGTCCTGTTATCTTGGCACAAAGGACCTAAGGCAGAAGAACGGAAGGTTCAAAGTCAGCCTGGACAACCCTTCCTTAAAATAAATAAATAAGTCAATTAATTAATTGAAAGGTAAACGGCTCTCAAAAATATTAACTCACAGGTACTAGCCAATACCAAGCAACTTGGACTTCTAATTAAATATTAGACTTCCTAATTTGGAAACATAAACTCCACACTTTTTCTGAGCATTTGATACAGTTTACTGCACAGTCTCCCAGGCAAGAAGCAACAGCACCCATAACAATTTTCTAAGCCTCAATCTCTAAACAGTCCCCTCAAAGAAGCTCGCCAATCTTGCTGCAAACACTTCCATGATATGCACGGCCCCTCAAGTAAGTCAGCGTAAGTGTCCTTTCGTAGAAAAACCTTGGCTCTCCTGAACTCTGGCTTATACAGTTTTGTTTTTTAAATGCTTTGAAAATTTCCAGTGCACATTTGAAAAAAAAAATATCCTAAAACATATCTTGTTTTCTTTTGGAAAACAGTTCCAACGGGCAATAACAATCACAAGGCCTCCCTGATAATGTATTTCTTACGTATTTGCCTCCTACTTTGTCTTACACATTTGCAGTGGGGAGTTTGGCTTGTTTTGTTTGTCTCGTCCAACCTCATGAAACCGCATATCATTCTATAAGGGGTATTTGTGGGGAAATTCAAAATGAGGAAATTACTAGGAAGTTCCCATCTGTCAGTGAGAAACTACGCTACTGATGAACGGCTACAAAAAAACAGATACCAAGTTCACGTAACTGAGGGTGCCTATTGCTAACCCCCAAATTCAATCTTCAGACAAGCCAAAAAAATAAAAAAAAATCAGTCACTGGGAGGGGGCACCCCGGAACAGCTGACTCTTTCAGCGCAGGACACATCACGGAGGCCAGTGGCGTTGGCAAGGGTACTTCCCTGGACTAGTCTTCCCTTCCACTAAGCCAGGATCTCACAACCCTTCCTCCAGTCGATAATTTTATGCTGGGCATTGTGCTAAGGAACAATGGTTCCTGGCAGATGGAGCATCTGATTGGGTGAGAGAAGCAAGCTCTTCACCTGAGAGCTATCCTCACCTGAGTGCGATCCTCCGGAGAGCAGCAGGTGGGGCAGCCCGAGACCTGGGTAATGTTCTTGGTAGAGCTATCTCTACCGTTCGCCAAGTTCAGAGCAAGAGTAGACATGAAGGCCTATATCCATATCTAAATATTTCAAGGCTGTATATTAAGCCAACAAATGTTCCTGTTTTCCTGTTTTGGAAGACAAGGTCAGAACCGATTACTCTAGCCAGAACGTCAGGGGGCTAAATAGACAGCAGGTACTCTCCTCTCTCCACTCAAGCTCTCTCTACACAACGGCACAGGGACCTCACCTCTTCCTAACTGTGGCCTTCATTGAGCTTGTCTGTGCTTCCTGAAATAACTGCCCATGAGAAATCCCTTGGGCCTAAGAAACTGCACAGTGTTTCTCAGATTATGCTCAGACACCCTATGAAGACACCCAAGCAAGCTTCAGAAGCCGGCCTGAAGCTTCTCATCAGGAAAATCCTGTACCCAAGGTAGCTAGATGGTGTTCCAGAAGGCAGGATCTAGGTCTCGGTGCATGCACTATTAGTCCCTGTGAGGACAGAAAGATCAAAGAGGCCAGAGGAAGGGAAGAGTCTCTGCCTCAACTCTGAGACTAGTAATGAGCTCAGAAAGTTTAGTGGTAGATGAGATGCCTTAGTGTCAGCCCAGCAACGAGTAGAAAGGGGACTAGAGAAGGAAACCTACTGTCCAAGGCTATCACAAGACGCCTCCCCAGCCACCCTCATGCCTAGTCCGTCCAGACATCCCATTGGTCAATCGCAGAAAAAGCGAGGAAAGGAAGAAGCCAGCACTCTGCTAATGGGTGTGGTGTCCCCAGGAGTAGCAACAGTCACAGCCCAGAGGGATCCCATGGAGAAAAGGAAAAGGAAAAGTAGCCGAGAATTGACCTCCATTAAGACTTACTCAAGGACAGCCCGATAACCGCAAAAGGAAAACAGCACAAACCCAAAACACCTAAGCAGCAGCATTTTGCTGTTTTTTAATTTTATATGCACAGATGTTTGTTCCTGAACATGCTTGCCACAGCCTTCTGCCCACCTCGTTTACTCCTCAACTTCACCAGCCATTATTACTAGCCAGTTTTATAAGGATTTTATTTTATTTTTAGTTACGTGTGTATGAGTATGGGGGGGGGGGGGGGCAAAATGCACCCACAGTGGCCAGAATAGGATGCCAGATTCGCTGGCATCCCTGGAGAGAGAGAGAAAACAGACTTTTGAAAGTTGCCCTTTGACCTCCACGTGCACCGCCACGTAGACCCCACATACACATGTACACGTCATACAGGCAGTGGTGAATCACCTAATATGGGTGCTGGGAACCGTACCCAGGTCTTCTGCAAGGGGAGTATGCACGCTTAGCCACTGAGCCATCTCTCTGGCTCCATGACCCCACCATCTTCAAGCAGAAATAAACAAAACCCTGAGCCCCCAGAGAGCACGCAAAGCACAAACCTAGAAGGCCCCAAACGTGCACAGTGCTGCGTGAATCTGCAAAATGACAGCCGCTCTAGTTCCACCCCCAAGGCCTGGTCTTGAGCATCAACAGAGCCAATGTTCAGCCATGGATGGCTCTACGGTGTTTAAAACAGGATTTTAACCAACAATAACAATATCAAAATATCATAACAACCCCACTTTATAGCTTAAGAAAAGAACTTCAAGGGTCAACTAGATGGCTCATCAATTGAAAGCCCTTGCCACACATATCCGATGTCCTGAGTTAGGATCCCCATCCCAGCCTGGAAGGAGAAAACAAACTTCTGGATCGGTCTCTCACCTCCACGTAGGTTCTGTGTTAAATGTACCCCGCGTAAACACATACGCATCACACACGCAGCAGCAACAATAATAACAGGCAAAGTCAAAATAGCTTTTAAAGTCACCGTGTGTGAGTGCCTGCATGTGCGTATGGTGTGCGAGCATGGGCACAGGCGTGCCACACGGGACGTGTGGAGGTCAGAGGACAATTCCTCCAGTCAGACCTCTCCTTCTCCGGAGGCTGAACTCGGGCTGTCAGGCTCACAGGGCAGGTGTACTTACCTGCGGAACCATCGCACCAGCCCCAAAAGTTATTTTTAATATACCAAGCCAGCTTTCAGAAGGAACCGCTCAAAATAGCAGTCGATGAAAGAGAAAACAAAGAAACCAGACAACTAGTAAAAAAAAAAAAAAAAGACACTATTTTGAAAAGACAAAGTAGACAAACACAGACAAAAACGGTCCTTTTTTAGTAAGAAGTAAAACACAGATAAGATACATTTAAGATGAGGAAGGGGACAGAATTGCTAATTCAGTATTACAATCATTGTGGAGCACTCTACGAAGAAATTATTGCATACAGATGTGTGTATATACATATGCACTGTGCTGCTGAGAATAATAAAGGTAAAAGGCAAAGAAACAGGGATGCGTTGCCAACACAACCGTCAGAGAACACAGATACACTGTAAGTCAGAAGGAAGGGCCTGACACAGGCTGAGCATGCTCCACTGAAGAGGGGCAGAAAGGGACAGCGTGACAAGATGGACCTCTGAGAAGACGCATTCCAAGCTTAAAAAAAAAAAAACTCAAAAGTTAAAAACATTGCATAGACCAAAACATTTGAGAGTTTCGAAAAGTATCTTTAAGAAACAGAAATTCTCCAAAAACTCTAATTGGTTTCACAGATGAATTCCACCAATCCTTGAAAGAACATATAACCCCCATATAAAAAGTCTAGAGGCCTGATGACCCCTGTATGGAAAGACTGAGCATTTAGGAGACACACAGGATCTGTGTTAGTTAGGGTTTTATTGCTATGAAGAGACACCAGGACCACGGAAGCTCTTATAAATGAAAACATTTAACTGGGTTGGCTTACAGTTCAGAGGTTTCGTCCCTTATTATCATTGCTGGAAGCACGGTGCCTGGAAGGAGCTGAGAGTTCTGCATCTGGATCCCCAGGCAGCAGGAAGTGACAGCCACACTGAGCAGGACTTGAGCATCTGAGACCTCAAAGCCCACCCCCAGTGACACGCTTCCTCCAACAAAGCCATAGCTACTCCAACAAGGCCACACCCCCTAGTAGAGCCGCTCCCTATGGGGGCCGAGTTATTCAAACTACCACAGTATCTGAGCATCTTGTGTGAAAGCCAATCAAACAAGGCTAAATATAGAGCTCTGTTTCCCAGGTTTATCCCGTGTGCGGAACATACCTGCTTGATAGACAGATGGTCTCCATGGCTCAGTCCTCTGGGTATTAACTTCATGACTGCTAACATCACCAGATACTCGTGTGTGTGTGTGTGTGTGTGTGTGTCTGTGTCTGAGTATGTGTGTATGTGTATGTGTGTCTGTGTATGTGTGTGTGTCTGTGTGTGTATGTATGTATGTCTGTGTATGTCTATGTGTGTGTCTATGTATGTGTGTGTGTCTGTGTGTATGTATGTATGTATGTCTGTGTATGTCTGCGTCTGATGTCTATCTCTTTGTCTTTGTCTCTGTGTGTATCTATGTGTGTATGTGTCTGTGTGTATCTGTGTCTGTGTGTGTATAAACATTACTTAATGCTTACTTAAATTGACCACACTAAAAGATAAACGTGCCACTGAATCACCTCTGGAGCTCTAAAATTCATATCACTACCAGAACTGGAAAACCCATGTCACTTGCCAGATTAAGCGAATTGCTTAACTAATACAACTTGGAAAATGGCTATCTGAACGCTACCTAAGAGTAGCTCACAGAGTGCCAGCATCTGCTGGTGGCCCATGGGTGAATTACTTGAGAAACATTTTACAGGCCAGGCTCCACGATGAGTCCGGGTGCAAAAGACTTTTAAACACAATATCAGAAAATCTTTCAAAGAACAGTTTAGCGTGACAAAGGCGATCTTATTGTAGGAATAAAAGGAATATTGAAACAGCTTCCAGAATTGTACTCCAGACATAAATGGAATAAACCCTCCCCCACACACACACATTGCTTTGGGTCGATGGGTTTTATCACGCCAATAGAAACCACAAGGCTATCAATAGCGATGAGGTTAAAAAAAAAGCCTGACCCAGGAAACACAGCACCTTACTCCAAGTCGGTTTTCAATCCAGAGCCACTGCTGGGTTAACACAAGATCCCCTTAGGAAAGCAAGCACGTTCTATTTAAAACAACTGACTCCAAATCGCAGGCGGGCAAACATTACGCCCAACCAAAAGGTCACAATTAGGAAAGAGGACAGCAAGCTGTGAGGCGCATCCCTCCAGCAGGAGGACCTTTACCCAGGTAAGGAAAGAGTCAACTCACTGTTTCTGCTGCCAGCCCATCCTCTGAGGGTTGGGGACACTCCACAGAAGAGTTGGTCCAGGCAATCTTCTCGCGTGACACAGCCACGCAGTTCTGATCCCGGTGAGCACTGGAAATCTGATTTGATCTTGAAAACGGCCCTGGGAAACGGTGGCGGGCGCATGTGTCTTAAACAGTGTTTGCTTTCGCTATTTCTACAATTTATGTATTGGGGGAAATAACTGGGTCACTTGACACAGGTATTTTTATCCCCGAGCAGGGCTCTAAAAGAACGCCGCTGTCTGAAACATGGAAGGAGGCATGCACGCATGACTTCTTCTCCCTTGACCTATTTTGACTAACCTGTTTCCTACCCCTTCGCCACAACAGCACAGTGCAGGAAAGAACCGTCAGTGGGCCTGCTTGTGTGTGCCCACCCAATGTGTAAGTACGCTAAAGAGAAGTTGAACGTTTCCACCCCGGGCATGGCTAGAATCTGAGCCACTGAATATTTTCTTCAAGATCACGATTTCAGAGCTGGCAAAAGAGAGCTACTGGGTTCTCCCTGGAACTCATGGGCTGGGAGGGCTGACTTTCAAAGTTCTGGGGACTATAAAAAGCTCCAGTGTTCGCAGAGAGTTCTGTGTAGGATGAGTAGGTGGGGGTATAATAAGAAAGAACAGTATTTTGGTCCTTGGGCAGACTTTATTCCTTCATCCCAGCCTCCCACGGAGATGGGTGAAGATGTGCAAACCATGCCAGAATGCCCCCAACCTCCTGCTTCTGTTCTTCTGCCTGCCGCCCTCAGTCCCTGCGGGCGTCCACGTAGAGGTGGGTGCTCTCCTTTCTCCCCCCCCCCACCTTCTCGTTACCCTCTTCCTCCTTCCTAAACAGAGCTTCGGTGTCTCCTAGAGCATGTCCCCTTATGAGTATTTCACCTGGCGCATTCAAAATAACCACAATCATTACCCTATAAAGCATAGAGCGACCAAACTCAAGACAAAGAATACAACAGGGAATGCTGAAATAAGCCTCCAGCTCAAATCCGTGAAAATAAAAATGGTTTAAGTGAGACAGTGGTTTTTCTTCTAACAGATAACATTGTCATACTTCATAAAAAAAAACTTTCAATCCCTCAAAACTAAAACCACTAGTTTTTGTTTTCATAATTACTTTCCACAAACATGAGTATTATTATAAGCATATTTTTAAAACTTAACTATCTTTTGTATTATGTGATCAAAAACCTAAAAGACCTTCTGAACAAACATTTTTAATTATTGTGCAGCACTGATTTTAAATTAATAGCATGAAACTAATGTAACTCTGGCATCACCCCTCTCTGCATTATGCCCACAAATACTTAGCAGGGAAGATTCTAAGGGCTTCTCCCCACTCTTTTTGGAAACCTCCAGAAATTACACTTCGGTGATGGGGCGTAGTAACTAAGCTATTCCTGGAATCCTAAAATGTCAAACTACTAAACATAAAACCACAAGAACTACAGATACAATTAAACAAGAAAATATCAATCACTATTGTCATCCATTTTTCTAGAACTATTAAAAGAGAAATCAACTCTGAATTAAGATTGAAGTCCCTGCTGCTTTGTAGAGGTGTAAATTAATTCCACTCTCCGCCCTCAAGCCCCTGGACCAAGTCACCCTATTCATCCAGCAAACATCAGGGCCATCTGGACACCCAACTCAAAGGGAGGAGCTGAAAATTCAGAGAACAGAGCAGAAATAAGCCACAATCTGCCTCATGTTTTGTTGGCTGTACAAACTCCAACGGAAGAGACAAACAGAAATGAAAGAATATTTCAGAACAAGAAAGACACCAGATTATTGCATTATTAGCATCCCATGAGAAAACTGTGTGACCCAAAGGCTGAGCTCCAAGAGGCAGGAGGCAGTCAAGGTGGATAGAACAAAGACATTTCTGGGGACCAGGAAGGGAAACAAAACTTCACTCAACATACGCTTTAGCACTCATGGTGACAGGGGCTATGACATCCCCTGGGAGGCAACCTGAGGGGTTCTCTTTAACGGTGTCCCTCGCAAACGCTAACCATTGACAGAATATTCTAATGCACAACTCTTGTACCAACGTTAGCACTAACGTTAGCAGCCAAAGGGACCAGGCAGGTAAGGACAACTAATGAAGTCGTTTGTCAGTCCTGGGTGAGAGACGGGGACCGTGGGGTCTGGAAACCGCAGGGAGTAACTAACACCCAGGGATGAAGGTCATGGAAAGATAAATGCGCAGGACTTTTGTCTGTTGGTTTTGTTAAAGACATTCAACGGGATGGACAGAAGACTCAGCAGTGGACAACACACTCGGCTCTTCCAGAAGACCCTAGCTCAATTCCCAACACCCATACAGACAGCTCACAGTCATCTGTAACTCCAACCTCAGAGTGATTGGACTCTTCAGGCCTCTGGGTACCGCCATTCATGTGCACAGATGTATACGCAGACATGCGACATAGCAACATACATACATTAAAAACAAGGTTTAAAATCTAAAAACAAAAGTAAAATATCTGAGCTTTTTTTTCCTTTCTCGTTGAACTCTCCAGGCTGTCAAGATTATGTGAGGCATGGCTTGTTTCTGGTATGCCCTCTGTGTGCTTCTGTCATGGGTACTGGTGGGAGGGCGGGGAACACAAGCAAACCTAGAACACTGTTTCCTGGACATCATACCCTGTGAGAAGCACCGTCATTAGTGCAAGCTTCATTATGCTCATACACAAGACGGCAGCTCACCGAGGGTTCACATCCTGATGTGCAAATATAATAGAAGGGATGGCAATTTCACTAAAACGACCGCTTTAAGTGTATTCTAGATCAGCAAAATTATGGGCACAGCAACAAGTCTCTATTGTCTTTTCACATCCTTTTAAAGAACACGCGTAGATGTTTTTAAATTGTGACTTTATAATTTCTCTTTTTTTCTCTTCATTTGGTCTTTGTGTTGTTGGAATGTAATTTGTGCACCAATTTCTAACATTAAAGGGTTCGAGCTCACATTGTATCTGAGTTCTTACCTTCTTCTTCTACTAATTCATGCTAACAGCCCCCTTGCCATGAGAATTTAGAGTTTAAAAAGGAAAATCCAATCCTCCACGCATGATTTGAGAAACAGTACTCTACCCTAGATTTACAGAAACCTTCCCAGGGTTGTGCGATTATAGCTTTCCTTGGGCCCATATTTTCCCAAATTCAAGATGTGTTGCTTGGTAACAGACTAAAGTTAAAGTTACTGTATCCAACAAGAACAAAGTCATAGACATCTGTTCATCATAAAGCGTGGGTCCTTTACCAAGCACCAGGTAAGCCATGTATAGGCGTACAGCCAATTCCTCACAGATTTACAACTGGGTAGCTACCACGATGAAATGGAGCCATGGATTAAACTCAACCAAAGACACATTTGTTACCCAGCAAGCACCAAATGTTTCATAACTTAAGGCAGTCCCGACTGTTCCTCGGTTACTTTCAACTACCAAATAGGACAGTTAATAATGTCACCTTGACAGTTTCTAGAATCACCCAGGAGAAGTGCTGGGCACGCCTGTGAAGGGTCGTGATTTCCTTCATTAGGTCAGTCGAGGCGGGAAGACCCACCTCTCTGGGCAGAGCTTCTCCCTAGGCTGGGTGAGGGGAGAGAGGAGAGCAGTCACCTGCTCTGCCCCTCAAGGGCAGATGCGACGTGACAACCGGCCTCAAGCCCCTGCCTCTGTCTCCCTTGACATGACGGACGGACTGAACTCCAAAGCTCTAAGCCCCGATGAACACTCCTCTCACCCGTAAGTAGCTTTAGTCAGGGGTAATCAATCCATCATCGCAACAGGAGGAGTAACCGAGACATCTCCTAACCTGCGGGACTCGGTCTCAGGGAGACGCCAGGGTGTCCTGGTGACAGGACAATCCATCATCCTCGGGACAGTGGCCTATTGGTCACCTGACTTCCATGCTTCATACACACAATCTTTTCACACTCATTTCACAGATGAAAATGCTTTCTCAATATCACTGAGGTTAATTCAATTCTCCAAGATAGGTCTATCACGATATTTGAAGTTCTAGATAATCATGAGTAATGTATTAATTCTTTACTGGGATGCTTGAGACCATAACCTAAGATGAAATATATATTTATATTTAATAATAAATATAATAAATATATGTATATATAATAACAAATATAATAAATGTTTTATATCATAATAAATATATATTTATATATAATAATAAAGAAGAAGAAAACAAGGTGAGGAGTCCACGATTTTACTAAGGTACCTCTCAAACTAAATCGTCAAACCTGCCATGAAAAACTCACATTCCAATAATTCTGAAGTAAACTCTGTGAATGACAGGATGCCATTAATACACTGCCGATACTTGCTAACTTTTCCATTTTAACAAGAAAGCAGAGATTTGGCTGAGAGTCTTCAGCAACTCTCAGGATCCAACTGGAGTTCACGCCGTGGTTTTCTGCTCCCTGTGACACCTGTGACTGCTGGCTTCTCTTAATCATGCAAGATGACGAAGAGAAACAAATTTCCTTAAGGGAAGTGAAAACGAGGCACATCATCAAAGAAGAATTGGCACCGGGCTGAAACGTAAGGCCATTGTTCTGTCCTAAGTTAGGACATTCCTACTGTTTCCAGTCACTTCCAGCCTCTCCTCCCCAAATCTCAGGGTATGGCAGTTCACCAGAGACTAGGGAGGGGACCGACCGCCATGGCTAAAGGCTCATAATATCTTGCCATTTTGACCCAAAGCACCGCCCAAGAACAAAACTTCATGGGATAGTCTCTCAACAAGGCAATCACCTCTGTTTGATATTCCTTTGTGAACGTGTGATTTACAGTTCAGGCTTACTTTACTGTTTGCACTAATCAAACCTTCCTAACCTAAAACAGAAAGGGAGCTCTTAGACACACAGAGGGGTAATACGAAGAAAGATGGAAATCAACCGCAAAAACACAGCCCAGAACCCTTGGGCTTCTTGCCGTTTTCTGCTTTTAATTCTTTGGATTACCTTTGTTGGTCTTGTGTAATACTTTCTAGCCCAAAGTACTACTTTTATTTAAGCAGAATTAATTAAAGAAATGTATGCTTCGGTGTATTAAAAGAATGGGATGCTGGGCATGTGTTTCTGGGAAGGCTGGCTTAGTGTGGGAGGTCCTTCTGTCTATGTGCTGCTTTTATTGGTTAATAAATAAAGAAACTGCTTTGAGCCAATAGCAGAGCAGGGCATAACAGAGCTAGGCAGGGGCAAAATACACTGAATGCTGGGAGAAAGAAGGCAGAGTTAGAGAGAAGCTATGTAGCCCTGCCGTAGACAGACACCGGAACTTGACTCTGTAAGCCACAGCCTTGTGGCAATATACAGATTAATGGAGATGGGGTTAATTAAAGATATGAGTTAGGCAGAAATACGCGTTAAGCTATTGGCCAAGCAGTACTGTATATAATATGGTTTCTGTGTGATTATTTCAGTGCTGAGCAGCTGGGAACAAACAAGTGTTGTAA